>NC_077228.1:379257091-379344591 GCF_027887165.1 Monodelphis domestica | reverse complement strand
AACTGCAACATGTCTAAAGGGAAAAAATGAATCAATTTTTGCCACATATGCTCTCTAACTCTAAGATCATTTTGCCCTTTGTATGTACTGTGAGTGTGTTTCATACTTTTGATGAAATATTTTATGTCAACTCTTCCTACCATATACCATCTTACTAAATACCCCTTTAAAATATAATTGTCTAGCTGACTAATTTATGTTAAATGATAACAACAAGGGAAAACACCACACATATTGACTCACAAGCTATAATATTAGAAATATATTCCATTCGGGATATTAAGGGTCCCCCTAAGTCCTGATGGAAGATATAATAACCTTGTTCCAAATATTTAACCTGAAAGTGAAGTTTGGGATGGAAATTTGGGCTGTATATGTATTATACTAATACTATACAAAGAAATCAAGGAAGAAAAGAAAAAATGAGAGAAAACAAAGAAATGGGAAGGAAGGAAGGAAAGAAAGAAGGAAGGAAGGAAGGAAAGGAGGGAGGGAGGGAGGAATGGGTGGAAGAAAGGAAGGAAGAAAGAAAGAAGAAAGAAAGGAAGGAAGGAAGGAAAGGAGGGAGGGAGGGAGGAATGGGTGGAAGAAAGGAAGGAAGAAAGAAAGAAGAAAGAAAGGAAGGAAGGAAGGAAGGAAGGAAGGAAGGAAGGAAGGAAGGAAGGAAGGAAGGAAGGAAGGAAGGAAGGAAGGAAGGAAGGAAGAAGAAAAACAAAATGAAGAAAGATAAAAATCCTAAGAAAGGCATCCGTTATTTTTCATCCACATTTAATTGTCATTCCTTTTCTTTTTTCTACTTTACTGCTAAACTTCTGGGTAAAAATTATGCCCATTCCCTGTTCATCTGCTCTGTTTCTTGTACTCAGTTCTACACCCACCAACCTATTTAAGCTGTTTTTTCATAATATCTATGAATCCTAAATAACAAAATTAAATAGCCCTTAAAAGTTTTTCATCCTTTTTGACATTCCCTAATATTGAAAACTGTTGACCCTCCACCTTATTGATTTATTTTTGTTTTCCTTCTTGGCTTCAAACATATCAAAATCTATTGGTTCAAATGCCTTTCTAACCATTTTCTTAATATATATTTTATTTATTTTTGTTAACTATCTACCAATTACATTTTTAAAAATTTTGAGTTAGAGATTCTTTCCCTCTTTCCACAATCTCCTAGAATGCATGTAATATAATATCAATAATACATGTGAAGTCATCTAAAATATATTTACATATTACCCATGTTGCAAAAGAAAATCCACATGTGGTCAAAAAACAAGGAAAATAAAGTAAAAGAGTTTGACATGTAACTTTTAAAGTGGCCAAGCTTTTCTATTTCCTCAATGCCTTTCTTGTTCTTTTTTGTGCATTTAAAAAAGTGCTTCAGTAACTCTAATCTTTCTTTCTGTTCTATTGCTAACTTCTACTTCCTGCCAACTTTTCTCCTACTCACATATTTTAGAAGAAAAAATAGTCAAGTATAACAAATTCTTATTTCACGTGTCTCATTTTATAACTTGAGTCATCACCTCTCTGTTTTCTTTTAAAGATGGATAGCATGCTTCATCATCAGTACTCTGGAATCATGGTCAGTTACATTAAAAATAGATCTTGAGTCTTTTTAAGATGTTTTCTTGCCATGTTCTCTAATTCAACTGGATTCTGCTCAATTCACACAAATTCCTATTCTCTGAAAATTTCCCTTCTATCACTTAATATAATATAATGATATATCATTACATTCTTATACCACATGTTCAGCCATTCTGAAATTGATGAGTCTATCCCTTATATTCTATCTTTGTTAAAACAAAATGAACTTCCAGGATCATTCTTCTACATTTGACTGCGTTTCCTCTTTTTCAATACCTTAAAATCCGTATTCCTCGTCTATTGTTCATCTTCTTTTTATGTTCTTTCTTTCCATGGGCCTCTCCTTGATTTTCTTTTTGGCTCCAGGTACCCTTTATATAGATTGCTCTTAAATCTATACTTTTAATGTGATCTATCTTCTAAGTTATAGACCTGAGTATATAAAATTCTATAGGACAAATCCACTATTATATCACAATATAAAATACAAAATATACCAAAATAAGCTTTTCTCCAAGCATCCAATGCCTCTTCTTTACCTTGATATTTAGGTCTTTGGTACCACTATTCAAATAGATTGTGTTAACTATATTCAAAATCTTAGTGATGTCCTTACCTTTTTCTTCCTTCTCATCTCAGGTATCTATTCCTTGCTTCCTGTAGATTCACCTAAAACATTTTTCACAACTGTCCCCTTCTTTTTAATCCCACCATCAGCACCATAAAACAAATCCTTTTTGACCACTTACTTAGAAAATTATAATATACTTCAGTCTCTCTTTTTATACCCTTGATCATTCAGCTTCCAGATTCATGTATGTTATTTACATTTCTGGTCATATCACTGCTCTGTTTAAAATAACCTCTGGACTTCTGGGTAAGCGTGGCGGTAGACTAAACGTGGGTCATTTCCTCTCCCCAGCACACACCAACAAAGACTACCCCAAAAGATGTTACAAATCATTTTCAGAAGAATGGAGGAACTCTATGGTAGGGCACAACATTGAAGGTACATGGGATTGGGGCTTTTCCAATCTATAAGAGGGTGAAAAAGCTTTCACCCAAATGTGAGCCGATCCACCCTCCCCCACCACACCTACGGAG
Source organism: Monodelphis domestica (assembly GCF_027887165.1). Classification (NCBI taxonomy): domain Eukaryota; kingdom Metazoa; phylum Chordata; class Mammalia; order Didelphimorphia; family Didelphidae; genus Monodelphis; species Monodelphis domestica. Next base: position 379,341,894 of record NC_077228.1, on the reverse strand, counting down.
ACAGAGCCAGAGCCAGCACATGCCAAAATGAACAAGTGAGGGGCACCTCTAGAGTGAGCAAGGGGCACCTATAGGTCCTCAGGAGCTGACTAGGACCATCGCAGACCCACCCTTGAAAGCAGCTAGGCAGGAAACCTCAGCACATGAGGGAGCACAGACCTTAGGTGCTCAGAGGCAGGGCACCATCAGAAGCAGGGAGTGAGTGAGGATAACCTCTAGAACAAGCAAGGGGCACATCTAGGTTCTTGGTAGCCAACTAGGACCCCCGGGGACCAACCCCTGAAAGCAGATAGACTGGAAATCAAGGAGGGCAGGAGAGCACAGACCTTGAGAGCCCCTGGAAAAGTAACACAGAGAAGAGATGCAAAGGACTGGGGAGATTTGAGATCTGAGAGCTTGCTCCTTAACTCCATACATAGAGAACCTGCCCAGCTCACTCAGATTTCTGACTAAAGAGGGAAGGAAAAATATCCATGAAAATTACTATGTGCGTAGGAGCCTCCAAATCCTTCAGAAAAAAACAAAACAAAACAAGACAAAAAAAAAGGCAGTCACCCTTGAAATTTTTTATGGAGGAAAAACCCAGGCTACAGAGGAAATATTGGATGAAATTCAAATAAAAGAAAAACCTAAAAAAAATAAGTAAATAAAAATAAAATAACAGAAATGGCCCACAAGCCCTGGAAGAATTTCAATTGGAGCTCATCAAAAAGATGGAGGTCTTCTGGTTACAGAAGTGGGAAATGGTTCAAAAAAAATGAAGAAATCATAGCTGAATACCAAAAGGTTAAAGCAGAAAACCAAAAGATTATAACAGAAAACCAGACCTTAAGGACCAGAATTGAGCAACTGGAAACCAATGATCTTGCAAAACAGCAAATAAAGCAATGTTAAAAGACTAACAAAATAGAAGAAAACATAAAATATCTCACTGAGAAGGTGACAGATCAGGAAAACAGATGAAGGAGAGACAATTTGAGAATCATTGGTCTACCTGAAAAGCTGAAAATAAACAGAAACCTTGACACCATACTACAAGAGATCATCCAAGAAAACTGCCCTAAAGTTCTTGAACAAGGGGGAAAAATAGACATTGAAAGAGTTCATAGAACACCTTCTACACTAACCCCCCAAAAAACAACTCCCAGAAATGTAATTGCCGAATTCCAGAGCTTTCAAGTTAAGGAAAAAATCCTTCAAGAAGCCAAAAAGAGACAATTCAGATACAAAGGAACACCAATCAGGATCACATAAGACATGGAAGCTTCCACAAGGACCACAAGGACCAAAGGACCACAAGGCCTGGAAGACAATATTCAGAAAGGCAAGAGAACTGGGTCTTCAACCAAGAATAACCTATCTATCAAAACTGACTATATATTTCCAGGAGGAACTATGGGCATTCAACAAAATAGAAGATTTCCAAGTATTTGTAAGGAAAAGACCAGAACTAAGTGGAAAGTTCAATATCCAAACATAAATATCAAGAGAAACATGAAAAGGTAAATATGAAAAAGAGAGAAAAGGAGAGAATGTATTTTTATTCAAACTCTCTTATTTAAGGGCTACAATTAGATCAAATTATATATATATATATATATATATATATATATAAATGTTACAATTTTTTTCATTATTATAGTAAATAGAAGAATCATTCATAGGAAAAGATTGGGGCATTAAAGTCTATAAAATAATATTAAAAAGGGTGGGGGAAATTGATGATGGTACCAAGAGATACTTGAAGAAATAAAATAAATAGAATAATCTTTGTCACACAAAGATACTCATGGGAAGGGGAGAGGAAGAATATTCTTATAAGAGGGAGAGGAAGAGAGTGCTAATAGGTAATACTTGAACATTACTCTCAGTGAAATCAATTCTGAGACGGAAGAGCACCTGGATCCATTGGGATCTTGAAGTCTATCTTATCCTATAGGAAATGATTGTCTTTTTTTGTTTGTTTGTTTGTTTGTTTTTTGGATTCATAAACATTTGGAATGATAAAAAACTTTTAAAATAAAAAATAATAAAATAACCTCTGGCTCCATATTTCTGTCTAGCACTTAGCACAGTGCCTGCACAGTGTGAGTGCTTAATAAATGCTTGTTGATTTGGATAATATTTATCCCTGCCTCAAATTCAAGACCTTCTACAATATTCCTGCCCTTCCTTTCCAGATTCATTTTATATTGTTCTTGTTAATCTTCAGATTGGATTCCTCTTTCCCCTAATCACTTGGCTTTTCTTCTTGTCTTTGTACCATTCTCCATATCTCAAATATTCTTTCATGTCCTTTTAAAACTATCTAAAATGTTATAACTTTCATAAAGTCCTCCCTCATCTTCTCACTTTGGGTAACAAATTCTCTCAGAACTCACATAGCACATTTTATATACTAACAAACTCTGTGATCTATGTAGACAGAAACCATGTATAGATAAATTTTATATCTTCTTTGCATCTAGAATATGACTGAATTAATTGATCATTCATCCAATGAACTAGGAGGAATTTATAAAGTATTTTTAAAGCATTTACCATGTTCTAGGTACTGTTCTATTCACTATAGATATCCACAAAAAAAGCATGAACAGTAAACAGTCAACTGTAGGTTGGTTTGAATTTGATCTTAATGTTTTTCCCTCCTGAACCTTACTCCCAAAATCCAGTTGCCAAGTCATATTATTTATACCTTCAAATAAAATTTAATTTCATACCATTTTTCTATTCCAGCTCCAACAGTGCTACCCTAGTAACTTATTACCTCCCATATGGAATATCTTACTATATATCTAACTGATCTTCTTTCTTCTAGCCTCACCCCCTTTCCATGCATTTTTTCACACATCCAGCTGAGTAAAATTAAAAGTATCCCTGTGATAATGTCACTTCTTTACTCATGAACCTTAATTACGTCACTTTGCATATTACTACTGAAGAAAAAAAACATTGACTTTGTATAAATCTTGATAAAGTATTCTACAATTTGGGTTTAAATTTCTTACTAGAACTTACCATTAAAGCAATACTGGGTTACTGCTTGTTCTCTTTATGTGTTTTGCCTTCTACTACTGCCTTTGTATTTTTGTTACCACAATCATTCCTGCCTAGAGTAAACTCATTACCTCTCACTTTCTCCTTCTCTCTGATTGCTAAAATTTTTCCCTCTCTTCAAGGCCTGATTCAAATTTTACCACCTCTATAAAATGTTACTGATCCTCGCAACTGAAAGTGGTCTCACACAACTAAAATTTCTCACTGAACTTTAACTCAACACTCCTTTTGAATTTACTATGTTCTCCTTTCTTAGAGCACAGTGTGATTTACAAATGTTTCTTCCTATTTCTTTATTTCATATGTCCTGGTTTACCTACTATTTCTCCTTATTTATAACACTTAACACTAGTATTCCAATATATTTTTTATTCCATAATTTATTCAATCATTCTCCAATTGATTGACAACTCCTTAGTTTCCATGTTTTGCCACAAAAATGTAGTTAAAATATTTTGTATACATGGGATCTTTTCCTATCTCTTTGAATTTGGGGGGGGCAGATTATAGGACTAGAAATGGTTATAATTGAGTATGAAGGATACAAAAAGTTTTATACTTTGGGGAACACAATTTCACACTGCTTTCCTGAATGGCTGGATCATTTCACAGTCCCACATTCCTGTTTTCTTCAAGCCATCTCAGTGTTTGTCATTTTCTTTTTTCCTTTTTTGGTCAACATTGATAATTTATCAGTATGTGAAATGAAACCTAAATTTGCTGAGGTTGTCAAATATAAAATGTTGTTTTTAGTATCAGTTTAATCTTGGGCATTTGGGGCATTTGGGGTAATTCTCATTTTGGAGTTTATCATTTACTTTACAAACCAATTTATTAAAATAATTTCAACCAAGAGAAAATATATTTTTCTCAAATAATTTTGTATCAATTCAAAATAAATATTTTGAAATTAGTAAAGCAATTTTCATTCTAGTGAATTTGACCCTTTCCTATTTCATGTCATTGCATTTTTGTTATCTATCATATACTTTCTTCTTTTGGCTTGTGACCTTCAATGTTATCCATCCATATGATTTGCTAAATTTTGTTATATGCTATACACTTTCTCATTCCTCCAAGAGATCCATCTGCAGAAGTTGCCCTCACACATTTTTTCTGCATGCTGATTTGTTCCTGTTGTTGCCCCAAAAAGGCGAATAGCATTACTTAACATAATGCTTGTGACAACTCCAAAATCATGTTAAGATAGCTTGGGGATTTGAAACAAGACCTTTTTGCTCTTCTATATGACCCATTTTTTCTGTTATTTATTCCAGTTGACATTAGCACTGTAGCAAAAAAAATCAGACTCTTCCATCAGTTATTAAGTTCCCATTCTTCCTCATGGCTATAACATCTAGGTCATCATTCTTTATCATCTCATAATCTCAAATCCAGCCTATGAATTTGTACAAGCTATTTATTTACATAAGATCTAGCTGATCCACAAAAAATAACAATAGCTATCTTTATATATATATATATATATATACATATATATATATTTCTATCTTTGATAGAAAGGAATAAAATCATACTTCAGAGTAGGATTCTGGTTACCCTCTGATGAAAGCATTTCTCTGCATAAGAAAGCAAGTATATTATAATTAAAAACCACATTTGTTTCAGAAGACCTAGATCAAAATTCCAACTCTGACACTGTGTGAGCTTGAATGAGTGGTTTATCCTAATTAAAGCCATCTAGGTGGCATAGTTGTATGTTTCATCTATGGAGATGACCACCAAAGTAGTAAGATATCAATTCCCGATCTGATTTGTCAAAAAACCTGAATTTGTGTGGAATTCTTTGGACAGTACAGAGCCAAGGTAGAGCATGAAAGATGATTTAAAATCTTAGAAAGTCACTCATGTTCTGGTGTTTATTTTAATCTCCTAGGAGAATAAAATATTAGTTTGCTATACTCTTTTAGTTCTTTATAAATGAACATTCATGAGAATCTCTTGTGTTTAGCATTTCTTTCATGAGAAGGAAATAGGATATTTCTATGCAGTTCATATTTAACACTAAAGACATTAACTAAACCTTGGGCTTGAATTGCTTTAATTCTTGCATCCATTAAAAAAGACATACTAAGGGTCAAAGAGTGTGATAAAAAGAACCTGACCCTTCATTTAACTGGTCAATCTCCCCCAAAATTGAAGCCAATCACTCTGTACAAGGTCCAGGGGAGAGTGGATCTGATGGATCTCTTGGAGGAATGAGAAAGTGTACAGCATTGACCTCAGTGCTGATATCTGGCAAATAGAATTATTATAGGGGTCAAATGAAACTTCATTGACTAAAATAATATTTATAAGGTTAGGTAGGAACTATTTTATGACTAATAAAGACAAATATAAAAGAACTAAAATATAAGTATTTTTAAAAACAAGTATAGATAGTTTCTGTTTTCTTTAATGCCCTCTTCCATACTCTCTATCAGATTTAACTGAGGCAGAGTTGCACAGTCTTCAACCTAATCTCTTTTTGGAAGTCATTAAAATCCAGTGAGGAGACAAAAATCAAGAATATTTAAGATAATCCAAGATCCAGTGAATGATGTCTAACCAAGCTCTAAGCCCTCCACAGTGCCTACTTCTGCTGCCTTCATGGCTGTTGGAACAAATTGTTCTCATCTGCCTATTTGATCAGAGTGAGTTTTCACATACATAATGGCTAAGACACATAGCTCTTACTGATCTTCAAAACAACTTTGCAGGGTAGGTGCTATATGATTATTGCTATTTTACAGATGAGAAAACTGATATAAAATATAAATACATATTTTATAAAATAATAATAAATATAATAAATAATAATATAATTATGATAATTATAATTAGTTATATATAACCACATAATTAATATAAAATATAAATTGATATATTCATAAAATAATTATAACTATAATAATAATTTAATGGCAATAAATATAATCATAGTTATATATAATTAATATGAATAATACATAATATAAAATATGAGTAAATATATTTATAAAATAATTATAAATGAAATATAAAATAAAAGCACATCACTACTAAATGTCTAAAGACAGATTTGAATTCAAATCTTCCTGACTCCAAAAACAACATCTATACAGACACTCCCAGATTTGAGAAACCAATCAGACCTACCTGAGCAAAACATTTACCTGTCCCTAAAGTAAAACGAAAACAAACAAAACAAACAAAGGAAAAAACACACACACACACACACACACACACACTCCTGAACTGTTCTAATCCTGCATCTGCCATGGCTTCCAAGTTGAAGAAGGCTCTCTGCCTACACCATAAACCCATACTAGTTACACAGTCATGGATTTTCTCCTTTTCTGTAGCCTAAAGACCCTCATGCTTAAGTATTCAGTGCTTTATAATATATTCCTGGTTGTTTCTCTTAAGAGTCCTCTTTGAAGTGCTTAGTCCAGTTTCCAGTGTGAGGGAACTAATGGACTTCTATCCTTTGTAGATGTGACTCCTGACCCCAGATTCCTGGTCTCATTGGATTTTGGCAGCATTATTTCCTTGTTTTTCCTACGTTCACCTACCCTATGTCCAACTAAATCATGTAACTTTGCAATTGGGACCTTTTAGAAAAAAATAAATCACAACCAAAACACTAGTATAAGTCTTTATGATTTCTGATTTGGATTAATGCATTAAATTTAATATTGATCTTCCTGTCTCAGGTCTTTGCCCAGCCCAAACCACTCACTGTAGAACTGCCAAAGTATCATTCCAAAAGGATAGCTGTGACCACATTCAATAAATTCTAATGCTTCAAGGGCACCTTGAATTATGAAAAACTCCTCTTTTTGCCACTTATAGGTCTTCAATACTTCACTCCAAGATAGCTTTCCATCCCATCATACTTTCTTCCCATTCACATACTTGATGTCCTCACCCTAGACTTCTCGTATTGGTTCCAAGGCAGAAGAGTAGTAAGGGCTAGGCAATGGGGGTTAAGTGACCTGACCAGGGTCACACAGCTAGGAAGTGTCTGATGTCATATTTGAACCCAGGACCTCTTGTCTCTGGGCCTCTCAATCCACTGAGCCACCCAGCTGCTCCCCTAACAATAGATTTCTTATTTCCTCATACAAGGTACTTTCTTTACTATCTCCATGCCTTTGCATAGGCTAAGTCTGCGTAGAATATACTCCTTCCTCATATTCTATTTTTATAGGACCTAGTTTTCTCCAAATCTTCTCTCAAGCACCATCTTCTACAGTATCTGAGGTCAAATTTGAATCCAGGGCATCTTTTCTCCAAGAATGCAAAAGTATATAGTACTGTCAAATTAGTCTAAGCAAATACAATATTGCCAGAGTGGAAAGAATATTGATTTAGAATCAATAAAGCAGAATTCAAGTTAATTTTTTAAAAAACCTTTACCTTCTGCCTTAGAATCAATACTGTGTATTAGTTCCAAGGCAAGCGAGAGGTAAGGGCTGGGCAAAAGGGGTAGAGTGACTTGCCCACCGCCACACAGCTGGGAATTACCTGAGAGCAGATTTTAACTCAGGACCTTACATATCTAGATCTGCGACTCAATTCAATGAACCACTCAGTTGCCCCTCAAATTCATTTTTACTTTCTATCTATATGACTGGTTTAGGCACTTAAAATTACCTGGTTCTAATTTTCTGATATGGTAAAATTGTTGTTTTTTGTGTGTTTGAGTGTGTGTGTATAGGTATGTGTTTCAAATGGGGGTGTGGCAGGGCTTGATTATCCAAAATATTTAAGATCTTTTCCATTTATAATTCTAGGATACCATGATAGGTTTAGAGTTGATCAAGATTCTACCTTATAGAGAAATTCGTTTTAACCTATTCTCATATAGGCACATTATTTACTTCATGCTTGGTTTATTTTGTGATAGACCAATGTCACATTTGAAAACATTTCCAAGTGATAGACTTTTTTTCACATTTCTTCTGAATGTTTTGATGTTGTATTGGAATAGCCTTTCACATCTTATTTCTTCTATGACCTGAAGAAAAAACAAGGCAAGAGAAGGCCTGAAAATAGTGCATTCTTAATGTTTCTTCTTCTTGCTCATGAAGAAAAATACAAGCATAGAAAATGAAAAGTAGGAATGATAGTTAAATTGGGAAACTGAAATCTCAAAGCATTGTCCCAGTTCATGTAAGATTGTCTAGTCAGTCCATTTTTGAATGTGGGAAATGTTTGTTTAGTCAAAATAAAATCCCCAAGGGTCTAGAATTTACATTTGCCCGGAAATTCAATTTCAGGGAAAAAAAAAGAAATATTTTAGAAACAGTGGGAAGGACTAGCATGAAATTTACATTGGATGACTCTGAAGAGAGGACAGAGGCCAATGTGGTTAACTAGGATGTAACTGTAGAAAAAGCAATAAGCAGAGGATTTTCAAACACAAACAATGTGGTAAAGGGGACAACTTTGAAATCTACTACAAAAATAAGCATAAAGTGAGTTAAAAAGGGTAATTAAGAACCAAATTAAAATAAATAGCACTGAAGCCAAATACTTCAACTAAGAAAGGAGTTCTTTTATGATAGAAAAAAGAACTTGGACACATATACAGGTCAGCATTTCAACTGATGGCTATTATTTTTTGGAAAAAAAAAACCTTATTTGTTAATTGCAATTAAAGGATTTTACTGATAAGGAAGCAATAAATCCAATGTTAGTTATTTCCTTGCCTTTATAACCTTCCTTACCCCAAATATAAATCAACTTCAGGGCTTGTTTATTTATTCCTAGCCACAAATTAAAGGCCTCTTGTTTAGTGAAATAATTCTAAAACCTCAGGCAAAGAGTTCTAAATGTTTTTTCAACAGTATTTTTTTAGACTTTAAGCTTCCAGTTGCTATAATTTTACAAGTTTACTAACTACTCAACTTCCTCATAGTAGGGCTCAATTATTCTCCTTATTTTTCCTAGCTCATTATTTTTTTAAACTAGTCAACACTTGAATTATTCTCATCTTACCTTTCTTTCTCTTCCTTTAACAAAAAAAGTTGAAGCAGTCAAATTGCAGAGATCCTTAATGGGAGGTGAGAAGTGGGGTCAAGGGGGGGGGCGAGTGGTGTCATTGATTTAGGACTATTAGAATGCTTTCTTTTACTTAACAAAGACACAGCAAAATTTTCAGGCAATTAGCTATGTTCAAAAATCAAATTTTGAAGGTCATTACATTAGTACCCAAGATGAAGTTAAACAATTATTAGCATGTTCTTCTTTACAATAATTTAATATATCACCTGACTGGAGGCAAGACTTTATTTAACTTTCTTAGTACCACCCCCCCAGAGTAGGATAGACTAAAGAGGGATCCATCCTAAAGTGGGATGTTGTGTAGGAGCTCTAAATATTAAAACTATACAGTGGTAAATAATAGGGATTTTAAGATCCCTGAGAAAGTCTTCCTATCTTGCAAATTTAATGCTTTCTCTATATCTGGAATTTAATTTCTTTTTCCTGAGGATTTACTAGGGTGCTGAAGGTTGGAAAAAAGCAAAGCAGTCAGTAGGTCAATCAATTAGTTAATAAGCATTTATCAAGCACCTACTATATGCCCCTTTGCACATAGTAGGGAAGTGAACATAGGAAAGCATGGAGGCTTTATGACTCAGTGTCTGGCTATAGGGATCCCAATTACTCAAATTATGAATGAAGCAGCCACTATCCCATCCCTGAACATTGATTCTGCTCAAGTCACATGAAAGAAAAGGACAGAAGGAAATAGGAACAGGAACACAGGTGGGTGAGAAAGAACTGGGCTGGGTAGAAGACACAGTCTTAGAGAAGAATGGAAAGATTCCCAGGTCTAAAGGAAGCCTAGCAGAAACCAGTCCTTTCCTTCTATCCACAAGTACTCTCTCCTCATTTCCCACTGACTCAGAATAGGGATTTGGCCTGAATGACCTCCATATCCACAGTGAAAGGAAGTTGTGGATTCCAGCAAACTGGGTTAGATAGGTGTCAATGCAAGATAGTCTATTGAGCAAAGGAAGAGAAAGGAACTAAAGAGGAAAACAAAAATTCAGTGACATGATGAGGAATACAAGAGAAAGGTGGAAAGACAGAAAATATGAGAGGAAAAACATCTTACTAAAAGCTAAATGCAATATGCAGAAAAAGTGACAGAATGACTCAATAAAGGAAATATGGATTAAAAAGAAATATACCAAAACAACATGAAAAAAATGATTTGGGAAACTATGAAGGGAAATGAACCAAGATTACCAAACAAAAAAGAAAATCCCTTGGAACCCTCCAGATTGTGGATCAAAAACATGAAATTCCAGAATGGCTTAATAAAGAAATAAAACAAAAGAATATATCAGAAATGAAGTTTGTTTGGAAAATAAGCTTCTCCAAAAGGAATTTTCAAAAACAGAAACATATTGCATTGTCAATACCTCACATAAAAACCTAGTGGTGAGCAAAGTGATAAACAACTTTTATTCGTTTCTATGATGTCTTCTCTCACTTTCAGCTTCCTCATCTAATTGACATTGCTCTGTTTCCAAAATTGACAGTTCCAATTTTGGAGGAAAGAGATGCTCCCACAGCATGCTCCATTGTCTTGAATGAGTAGTGATTTCATTTGTCCCATAGTTGCCAAAGGCTTTGGTGTCTTGGCAGTCATCCAGTCATTCTTTCCCAGTGGCTTTACTAGCAATCATATGAAGATTAGAGTCTTTTCTATGCTGCAAAGTCAGCCAGGGACCTCTGTATGGGAGCAAGGATATACATACCTTTGGTCTGCCTAAATGGACTGAACCTACTTATTCCTTCATGTTTTCCATGGGAAGATTTTTATTTTCCTTCTTCAAAAGTGAAGAGGCTTGTCTCCAAATCTTTTTAATCCATCCAGTATGAAAATGTGAGGGATTAGTGGAGTGTAAAGCAATCTAGAACACTGCTGAGACTCTCACTATTCAGACTGTTGACCCATGGATTAAATAAACTAAAACTCAGGCAAAAAAAATTTAAAAAAGTAACATTTTTGAAAATAAAGAAAAAAAGGAAGATTTTTTTAAGTCTGAAAATTGTTAAAATTAAGATTGGAGAAATTGATTAATTAAAGGGATAAATCATTCAATTATTCATATTAGCAATTGCTTTATGAACTAAATATACATACACAGCCTTCTGAACCTTTCCATAATAACAATGTGCTTCACAAAAAGAGTCCCAAAAATGTGTCTGAAATGAATTAAATGGGAATAATCAGTCAAAAGAGATAAAGTAACACTGCATGATACCAAACAGACTTGATTGACTTTAAGAGACAATGAGTTTCACTGGCCATGAAGGAAGGAGGACTATGGGTTTGAATAGCAGTAGTGGTATTTGATTATTAGGAAAATTTACTTAACCCAAGTTTCACATACTTCACTGTGAAAAGGAGATAGAAATATTATGCAATCCCTATCTCACAGAGTTATTAAAAGGAAAAACTTTGGAAATCCTTAAGTATCATTAAAATATTATTATTGTTGCCAGTAGTTTGATTAAATAAATAAATATATATATATATATATATATATAGTTGCTTTGTTCTAAAGGTCAGAATCTATTAATAAGTTTTGTGTCTAGGGTATTTAAATTTAAATATCTGCAAGAAGCAGATAGTAGAGAGATATGAACTCATCTGGAATGAGAGAGACTTAGATGTAACAAAATATCAAAGCTAATGAATGGATACTAAAGATCTCTAAATAAGTGTTGATAGGTTACTTTAAATTCTGAGCATCTAGGACAAAGCACTGTTCAACCTACCCTCTCTGTCACTCATCTGGATGTACAGCATTATATGCTACTCTAAAGCTTTCTCTCTCCTTAATCTATCAGCCAATCAGTTTCTTAAGTGCCAAGTGCCAGGTTCCAGGATTCTTGTTGTTCAGTCATTTTCAGTCCTGTTGACCCTTTAAGTACCCATTTGGGATTATCTTAACAAAGATATTGATATGATTTTCCATTGTCTTCCCCAACTCATTTTACAGATGAGGAAAGTGAGTCAAACAGAGGCTTCCCAGGGTCCCACAGCTGGTAATAGTCTGAGGCCAAATTTGAACTCAGGATGATGAACCTTCCTGACTTCAGGCCTCGACTTCTATCCACTGTGCCACCTAAGTACTGACATACAAAGACAAAAATTAGAGTTCCTGCCTTCAATGACATTATATGTTATCCCATATTGTCATTTTGTCCTCCAGTCCTATTTATGCAGAAAATAAGTTTTTGTAGCCTCTTGTTTTTTCTAACATTTATGAGTATTATTCCATATGAGTACTGCTTTCTGAATGAAATATTTTATCCTCAGATCCTTTTACTCTACTAATTTTGAGAAAATCTGTACAAACTGCTTGATTATTATAAATTTAGCTTTTACAGAGCCTCTAACCATCAAGTTTGATATGAATCTAGGGTTAAAGTAAAGACACTCAAGTCTGGCTTTTGTCAGTTCAAAATATCCAAAATCTTGATCATACTACAGCTACAAATAGAAAAAAACTTATAGAAATATATAAATATAATTCCCTCTCAAGATGATACCAATATTTCTAGGCTTGAATGATTTCTGCTTTGCCAACAGTCTTTATGTTATTACTTTGAATGTATTTGGAGATATTTGGAAGCCTTTTATTTTCACCATTTGAGAAGTAATATAGCCTTGGGGTAACATAGAATGATGGATCAACCAAAGCATTGGATGACCTGTATTTGGTTTGCACCCTGGGTGTTCATTGCTTCACACAATATTTGTGTTTCTGAAAATATGCCTGCTTCTGAATTTTTGTGACCCAGTTTACATTTTATTCATCCAAGAGGCTACTGTTTAAAGGAGACTTGTAGCATATATTGAAAAGTGAAAAATCCATGTTGGTATCAATTATCACTGCCTAATTTCTCTTTTTCTAACATTGTAATTCTGCTGTATCTGCAGTTGAGAGAACCATGGAATAAAGCACATAGGAAATGATATTTCTGTACCTTTAAATCTTTGATGTATGATCTTATTCCTTCACTGCTCCCAAAAGGAGATGACAATTATATTAGAACCACCTTACCCTGTAATACAAGGTTATCCAAAAGTGTGAATGTAGTTTTACACTTAATATAGTTCTTAAAACCATAGTAAGATTCCAGGCTTTTAAACTTTCAAACTCTGCTAAGATTTTGATCACCTTGTATAGCAGAATTGTCTATCAAAGTTTAGTGGAAAATATGATGAATTTTAAAATCAGAAGATCTGCGTTAAAGTTACTCAATCCTTTAGCTACCCTGTAACTTTGGGCAAGAGAATGAATGAATGAATAAATGAAGAAGCATTCACTAAGCATTTACTATGTGCCAGACACTATGCTAAACATGAGAGATAAAAAGAGAAAAGTAAGTCAATCTCGAGAAACTCACAATCAAATCAAAGGATACAAGGCATAAAGGGGGACTTGTTTATAGAATGGATGGCCAGGTCAAGGAGTCCAGAAGGTGAATTGGCAGGGGAGTTGATAAGGTTCTGCAATGCTTAATGTGCAGCAGCAGCCCAGATAGAAAAGTCTGGTGGTCTAGAGAGCAGACATCTAACTTTCAAGGCTTCCATTTCCTTACCTGTAAACTGGGGTGTGTAATATTGCACTGATTAACTAACACTATTTTGAAGAGAAAATAAGCTGTATTAAAGAACTATGCAATTTCAAAACACCATATGAATGGTCCACTAGTCAGTCATTATTAGATAATGAGTGCTCAAAAATGCTTATTGATTGATTTCAAAGAGACAGTTTGTGATGAGTCCTTGCTGGGTGCAGTTGGGCATAATAAAAGAGCTGGGGGCACCATTACATATGCATTCATCTATGTTAATCCAAGGGTCAAGGAGAGTTCCCCCTTCCTGAAAAGTTCTCCATTGGGCTACCATTGTGCAAGAAATTTCCAGGATTGCAATTAACTCTAAATGCCTAGCAGTTAGTGACCATATAACTAAACTATACTCAAACTATTCAACCTATGTCAATTAGATTATCTGTCAATTGGATTGCATTGTGGATCTCAAGGAGTGGTTGAGAGCCTTAAAGTGTGAGTTGAATGTGGACCATTATTATTTAGATTGTGGTATTACAACCCCAACACACTTTTGTTGAAATGCAAAATACTTTTAAGAAGCATAAAAGATCCATTAAAATGTTAACCTCTCAAGTCTTCAGATGAAGCTTTGCTAGATTCTGAGAAAATAGGATGCAAAGTACAGTAGGACTTCATTTCATATGAATTTCAAAATTCACACATTAGGGAATATGTGATTAGTAATTGAAAAAATAAAAGCAGAAAAATACACAAAATTCTAATTTTAAATTATTTGCTAAATTAGGGTCATTTTCCCAAATGGTGTAATACATCAGAGTCATTCACCCACTCATGCTCTTTCTCATTCCAAAGAGCCTTAGTGTGAGTCATTAGCTTGTTTTATGCCCAATATTACTACTTGCATCTTTGAGTCTTTGGAGCTTTCTCTTGTAACAAGTCATGTCTGCATCTGAGCATTGCTTCTGTTTTGGTCCATTAATGCTATTTAGTTATTAATATTGGCCTCAAAATGCAAGAGTATAGGGGGCAGCTAGGTGGCTCAGTGGATTGAGAGCCAGACCTAGAGACAGGAGGTCCTGGGTTCAAATCTGATCTCAGACACTTTCTAGCTGTGTGACCCTGGGCAAGTCACTTGACCCTCATTGCCTAGCCCTTACTACTCTTCTGCCTTGGAACCAATACACAGTATTGATTCTAAGATGGAAAGTAAGAGTTTAAAAAAAAAATTTAAATGCAAGAGAAGTGAGGCCGGTAGGTCTGTTGAGTCTAAGAAAAGGTGTAAAATGCCATGGTATGTTCATATAAGAAATACATATTAAATAATGAGGTTTTCTATTATTACACACAAATGTTGATTTATGTGAAGGATCTGGGAACTTATTATTGGTTGGTGAAATGAGATCCTTTTGTAGATAAGTTTTTATGGAAAGGGAAAGGAAGGTCTTTAACTAGAAATATTTTACTGAAAGGTAAGTCTAGGATGGAGCTCCACTGAGAGAGCATAAGATACCAGAGGACATTAGTGCCCCAGGTACCTGGGGATAAGGAGGTGAACCTAAGAGACTAAAAGGAGGTGTGTTCAGGTGACATCTGTAAACTTCAGATTTTTGCAGAAAGAATTTTGAGAATTTTAAATCACATATATAAATTGAAATTTTATCCTTTAAAAATAGACAATAGGGACTTGACCTGTGATTTCAGTGGCACAGGAAATCATTCAGTGAGGAAACTCCCACTAACAACAAAGGTCAGAATCTTCTCTAAAACTGGGGACACAAAATTAGACAAAAAAGAGTTCCTGACCTCACGGAGCTTACTTACAATATAATGGAGGAGACTACATATGAACAAGTAATTACTAAATCTATCCCATCAGGACAGGAGAACTGGTGAACTAGACTAAAATTCTGACTGAATCATCTAAACTATATAGCAAATTAATTAAATTCTATTGTTACAAAGCTCATTGTTTGCCCAAAGAAAATAAACTATTGCAGTATGATGTCCCGAGAGGAGTGTTGGTTTAAAGGTAAGAACCAGATTTGAATTATGGTTCTGTCCCTTATTCTCTGGGTGACTTTGGGTAGCCTGGATTGTCTTCAATTTCTTTACCTTCAAAACAAATAAATAAACAAATAAATAAACAGAAACAAAGAAACAAATGAATAAATATGTTGAAGTAGGTCACTTCTAAGGTAGCATTCAAATCTAAAGATATGAAGTTGTGTACATGTTAGCTCATGAGCACTCAGTGGTATTGCATAAAGGTGTGGCTACCATCAAATCCTTCAGGTCAAAGAACTAAGAAGAAAACAAAGTGAAATATAATGCACAAAGTTTCTGAGCTGTTGGGAAAATCACCTTCCTTCTCTAGTACTGGATCTGTGTATGTGTATGGCTCTCTCTCTCTCTAAATAAATAAATAAACACATAAATAAATATATGTATATATATATATATATTGTAAAGGATAATTTTAGTGTTGTGACCTAAACTATGTTAATTATTTGGTTGCCATGGATATCTCAAATATAAATAAAATATAACCAAGTCAGCTGGAAATTTATGGTGATTTAATTGATATAGTAGAAAGAAATTAAGAAGGAAGAAGGAAAGGGTGTAGGATTTCTCCCTCCTGGCTAGTGCTAGGTGGAAGACCAGAGGCTTTAGGAATGTAAGGGTTTGGAGAGTAAGGAGGAAGGAATCAGCCTGAACTCCAAAAAGGGATCAGTCAAGATGCCTGAACCTAAATCAGCTCAAGGGCAAACTCACTGCCAAAACCCAGACAAATAGTTGCCACCACACTAAGATGTAGGAATGTTTAGTACACTCCCAGCCAGAGTCGCCTCTCCAGAGAAAGAGAGAGAAGAGAAGTGACATGCCTTATATAGATGGTTTTACATCACTTTCATGCATCCCATCTGTACCAATGATAGCTTAGCTTGATTTAGGGCAGCCCAGGGGTCTGTCCGCTGTTTCTGCACATGTCTGTTGAAGGCCATTTCCTCAGATACTTAATCCTTGAGTATGGTGCAGACATTATTGACCTTGTTAAACTAAGTAGGGTAGAGCAATTTGAGTTCCCAAGAACTGATTCTGTTAAACCAAGTATCTCCATTGTTACTAATCATGAAATAGCTAAATCAGATCTTCTAATGTATGGTCTGAGTAGGGTGGAGTAGTTTTAAAATCCCCAATACAAAGCATCACAATGTACATGCATAATGTATGCATGCATATGTTTGTATCTATGTGTAAATATATACTGTTCACATATGTACATATGTATGTGTATATGTTTGTATGTATGTGTGTGCACATGATGTATGTATAGACAATATATGGTGTATATGTGCATATATATGCACACATGGGTGGTTTAATATATACACAGATATATAACATGTAAGTATACTGTGTATGCATGTTTCTTTATATATACATGCATCATGTACACAATATGGGTCTACATGTTATCATATAGATACTGTGTATATGTGCATATGTGTGGATTTGAATATGTGTATGTATATTTATGCATATGCATACTTTTTATTATTTATACAATCATAAATGCATGTGTATATACATATGTATGCATGTTATATATGTTTATATTTCTATTTAATATGTGAATATTGAATATATGAATACTGATATATTAATTTAATCATATATTCATGATAATATATATGAATATTGAACAATCCACACACATAATATGTATATAAAAGTGTGCATCTATATATAGGTGCATGTGTGTATGTTTAAATATATAATGTTATTTTATTTTATATTTTATACACACAAATATAAATGTAAATTTATATTATATACATATATACATGTACACAACATGGGTTTATACATGTTTGCTATATACCTATGTATACCATGTATATGATGTGTATATCACACATATATAGTGCACATGGATGCACATGTATGTTTTCTATGTATGTAGCACACAGTATAGAAATAAATGTGGGTGTGTTGTGTCCACAAACATACATGCATGTAATGTGTGCTTATACTGTATATATGCGTGTTTGTACATATACATGAATGTATACAATGTGTGTGATGTGCATGCATGTGATGTGTTTGTCTCTACATTAATGCACAATGCATGCAATTTGTACATAAGATATGCATGTACAATGTGTATATACACACACACCTTCGTCCATTCCTCATTTCTGAAGACCAGTGGCATCATGATGTCGGAGTTCAGGATGTTCTCCTCTGTGGCTGCTGAGATCAATGTCCGTTCCTGAAGGCTCAGGTCTGCCCTCGATCAGTCTGACCGTAGCTTGGGATGTCCACATGCTTCCCTAAGCAGGCCAGCGCTGGTGGAAGCAAACCCTTTTTTGGGCACCTTTCTGACTCCGTTTCTTCGGAGGGAAGTGAGCAGGGCAGTCCTGAAAAAGGGAGGAAAGGAGGGAAGTAGAAAATCTAAACTCTAAAATGTCAGAAAAAAAATGGTTCTAATTGAACTTAAAAAAAAATAAAGAGAAAAAAGAATATATAATTTAAAAGGGGGGGGAGGGTCTGCCGAACCACCACGCAGGACACACTGACATCGCGATGCACCAAGAAAGTGACCCGATGAGCCGGGCTGCCTGTGCGCAGGACTGAAGCTCTACTCCAAGCGTTGTCATACACCTATTGGGCCGTTCTCCCTGGAGAATGGGTGGATGTGAATCATCTTGTAGAAATAACCAGGCGGATGGCTGAAGAAGACGCTGGAGAGCCCCCAGATCCTGATCAGACACTGAAGGTACTCCGTGTGTTTGTATGTGCTTAAACACACACATACAGGAACACGTATACATTTGTCTGCATATGCATTTGAATACATACATATACATACACAATTAAGAAGTTGGGTGAGGGGCTCTAACAGTGAGAGATCTTTTCATGCTACGTCACTGGTGAGAACACTCAGCAAACCTTACTACATAGCCTTTACTCCCTCCCTTATCTAGATATTCATCAAGATTTGTACCTTCAAAGCCCCTACCTCAGCTTCCATGTTACTGTCAGCAAGTTCCTGCCCATGGAATAAAGCTAAGATTCATTAAGTGAAATGAATTAGTCCCAAACACTGCTTCCAACATTCTCTTAGAATGCTAAAGGAATAAGAAAGAGAAAATTGTTATTTAGCCCAGTCCATTATTGTTAAGATCCTTTAAATCAACCTTTGTCCTTAATATAGGAATGATTTTCTCTTTACTTAGTAAAACAGATTTAGGGAATTAAATTCTTCCCAAGTATCACAAAGAATGGACATATGATAAGTATGTGATAAGTAAGTAAGTATGATAAGTAATGATAAGTATAATGATAAGTAAACCCAATAAAAGTGTTTATGCTTTACAAACTTTATTTTTATTTTGCTAAGTAAATTGTGTAAAGTCATTATTAGGAAAGTAGAATTCTGAGCTTTTACTACATGTATTTAGAACTCTCTGTTTCATAATCCATTAAAATAAACTCTGAGACTTGGGAAAATCAGACTACATTAAAGGAAATTTTCTATGTTTAAAATAGCATGATGTGGAAGGAGCTTAAGACTTAAGACTTAAAAACTAGAAGAAAGCTGCATTTGTGAATCCCCCCTTAAAGTTGAGATGATGAGACATGAAAATATGTGAGGATTCAAGGAATTTTAATTGTGTCTAGAATCTGAGACAACTTAGTCTCCTGGAAAATATAATGTGAGAACAGAGTGAACCACACTTAGGCAGAGATCCTAATAAAACAATAATATTGAGGGTACAATTAATTTATCTAGTGATGTGTTGTTTATAGAGTACATAGAACTTTGACTAGTATTCTTAATTTTTATATATATTTTTCCTATCTTTGTAAGTAAGGATGGTTTTCATTTATTCAATTTGTATTCTCCAGCTCTAATCCAGTGCCTGGCACATGTTGTTGTTCATTTTCTAAGACATGTCCTACTTTTTGTGACCCAATGGACCAGAGTATGCCAGACCCTTCTATCCTTTATTATCTCTCAGAGTCTATTCCAATTAATGTTCATTGCTTCCATGATGCTATTTTATCCGTCTTATTCTCTGCCATTCCCTTTTTTTCCCTTTTCTTTCCAGATCTTTCCCAATATCAGGGACTTTTCTAATGAGTCCTGTCTTCTCATTATGAGAGCTAATGTTTAAGCTTCATTTTTAGTATCTGACCTATCAGTAATAGACTGAATTAATTTCTTTAAATATTTACTAAGTTTGTTTTCTTGCTGCTCAAAGAACTCTCAAAGTGTTAATTGTGTAGCACTCAGCTTTCATTCCAGTTCAACATTCACAATCATACATTGCTACTTAAAACAAACAAACAAACAAAAAAACACAGCCTTGACCTTTCTTGGCAAGATGATGTCTCCACTTTTTAGTATATTGTCCAGATTATCTTTCCTTGCAAGGAAATTCCAGTTTCATGGCTGTAGTCATAATCTACAGTGAACTTTGAGGCCAAGAAAATAAAACCTGACATTGCTTTTATTTCTTTTTCTTCTATTTGCCAGGAAATAAGTCCAGTTGACAATATCTTAAGTTTACTGGTTTTTATGCACTCCTCTTTCACCTTCATCAAGAGGCTTCCTAATTATGCTTTACTTTCTGCCATCATCTGCATATCTGAGATTGTTATTTTTCCTGGCAAACCTCTGATCTGACAGACTCATCTTCCAGTGTCATCTCTTTTATCTTTTCTATAACATCCACGTGGTCTTCTTAGTAATCATATTGGAGTGGTTTGCCATTCCCTTCTCCAATAGATTACCTTTTATCAGA
Organism: Monodelphis domestica; assembly: GCF_027887165.1. Classification (NCBI taxonomy): domain Eukaryota; kingdom Metazoa; phylum Chordata; class Mammalia; order Didelphimorphia; family Didelphidae; genus Monodelphis; species Monodelphis domestica. Next base: position 379,321,432 of record NC_077228.1, on the reverse strand, counting down.
ATGTTCTACCTATCAACTTTGGGTAATCCTAGACAGCATTGCTCATAGTTGCATTTTTAAAAAATGATTCTTATTATATTATTTCCCCCATTACATGTAAAAACAATTTTTTAGAATTTGTCTGCTTTTTAAATTTAGAATTCTGAATTCTCTCTATTCCTCCCATTATCTCTGTCTAAAATGGTAAGCAAATTGATATAGATTACATATGTATGAACACATTATACATATTTCCTTATTAGTCTTTATCATAACATTGAGCCACACAAGCCCTGATCCAGGATGTGGTACATAATAGGATTTAAATAAATGTTCTATGTACGCGTGATTGATCATGAGAAGGAGAATTAGATGCCAATTATCTATAAAAATGATGTTTGTGATAAAACCAGCATTTCTACAACACAATTTCTTTCCTCCAACCTACATTATAGGGAGCCATTATCTAAAAGGCACTTAGATGGTCTTAGAGACAGCTTACTTCCCTGTGCCCCTCTCCCTAATCCCTAAACAATTTGCGGGATGTGTTCAGGACATGCTACCCCTACAATTTGATGGACCCCAGATTTCCTGAATCAGTCCTCATCATGTGAAGTCAAAGCCTTTCAGACTTAGTGAATCACCAGACCCCGATGACCTAGTGCCAGATGTTTCCAAATGTATGTGAAAGGGGCTAAGGGCCAAGGGATCCTTGTGGCATATCTTGCTGTGTTGGGGCAAAGTAAACTTCTTCTGGTCAAGGTTAAATGACTTATGTGTGTCTTATTTACTCCCAACGTCAGGCTTGAACAAAGAGGGCACCAATAATAGAATCATTCCTCTAATAATTGCTCTGTAATATGGATTTAATATATAATTTGCTGAATTCAAACTTGGTTGAACAATTTGTGTCATTTTTATACGATCATAAATATGATTTCTTTTCACCATCAGAAACTAAGACTTGACTATATTCTGGGGTCAATTATGGTGATAGAAAAGCTTGAGCTGTCTTAAAAATGGTTAATGAAGCACTGTTAGAGGTGCAGTCATTCTAACAATACAAATGAGTTAAAGATAATCATCTTAAGCTATATTTGAGAGGTTTTTAACTCTGGAAACTTTCCTTTAAATATTCCATGCAATAAACATGTTTTCTTGTTTTAAAAAATTGTATGTTTCAAATTTTATTGCAACATTTCCATTTAAGATCTTACCACCAAAAATTTACTTCTAGTTTTGATTTTCCTTTAGTATGCTTTTGCTAATATCCACTGGAGGGAAATTTCAGAGAGGAGGACTTAGAATTGATGTTAGGTAAAATAGTGTAAAAATGAGAGCTTTTGGAAAAGTTGTATATGCACGTGTGTGTGCTCTCAGAGTTGTCTATGTAGAAACATTTTTATATTGATAGTTTTTTAAATAATATATAATATAATATTTTATAATGTAAGAATATTATAATAAAATATATAATTATCCTTAAAACCTTAAAAATGTGTGTGTATGTGTATGTGTATGTATATCCATGAACTCTTCTCAATCATAATGTTCTCTTGGTCATGAAGTGCTTGTGGGAAGTGATCCTAGTGATTATATAGTCCTACAAGATTTAGAGGAATGTCTTCTTTCATATTTGGTTGTTTGTACATCAAACACTATTGCTTTTCCTATTCCATGTTGACCTCAAGGCTGAGAATTTTCATGAGGAGAAAAATGAGGAAAGAAGAATAATAAGGAAGAAACTATTCCTTAGCAACTATGAAAACTTACATTTGAAATTAAAATCAAAATCAAATCTAAAATTAAATTCAGTTTTTTGTCCTACATAGAAGTACTTTCAATCTTAAATCACTTAGTTAAAAAGTTCCTCCCATCTGCATTGATGTGGTGCTTACCAGCTAGAAGAGTATCTAATTCAATTCACTAAATATATGTTTCATCAACTGAATGTAAAGTATTCTGCTAAATGTGAGCTGGATGAGATAAAATTCAGAACTACAAACATCAGGGGAGACTCCCTGGAGGAGTCAGCTTTCAATGGTGAACTAAGAATTGAAAAGGCAAAGATTGGCAGGTGGGGGTATGAAAGGACTTGATGGCAGTGGATTAGTAACTCTACCCTGAAGGAAACACATTGGACAGTTTTATAGGATTTAAATTTACCAAAACAGCTAGAAGATTAATTGTTGCTCCCGAAGCCACTAAGAGGTAACAGAAAGTCAGTGTCTCACTGTGGTCCCAGACAGATCAGGAGGACTCTAGCAGAGACAGACATCAGTCCTTGAAGACAAAACTGAGCTAAAAGAACTCCACTGAACTAGGCATTCCATCGCCAAATACATAGCAACACAGCCCGCATTATCAAAGACTCCCCAGATCTGCAAAGATGAGCATGAAAAATGGCGTAATGCTAGCTAATTTTTAACAAGGCAACATTTTTGGAATTTGCTGGGGATGGAACACAAGGGCTTTGTGGGTCCACAGCAGTCTTTTGTGTTCTGTACAGAACTATTGAAAACTCAGAGGATGATGAATAGGAGTCCAATTTTTCCCCCTGCAGATTAACAACCAGGGATTTATCATTAGACTTCACAGTGTCACAAGAGTGAGAGCAATTGCTGATGAATACAGAGGGCATCAAGAGCTACATATGCTCTTGATAATTCATCATCATTGTCATTATGATAGCAATAGTAATAGAATCAGGGATCCCCTGGAAAACCTTTGATGAACTTCAACTTGAGGTCAGGAGGAGGAGGGAGGGGTAAGGATAGCTTATGGTTGGAAGGAAAAGAACAATCCATTTCTTAAAGGTTTTGGCTTCATCTTTTCTCAGCAGGATCTGAAATCTCAGGAAAAAACACATGGAAGATTTTTAAATTTTAAAAGTTATGACCACTTTGATGAGTATCTATGTGTATATGTATTATAAACATATTTATAAAGAGTCAGAGACAAAGACAATCAGAAAGAGAGGGAGAGGAAGAGGAAGGGAGGAGGGAGAGAGAATAGTTCATATTTTCTCATTCTCAATAACTTAGTTTTCATTATATTTAAATCATTGTTCCATACATAGTAAAGATAGTTTAATGAATTAATATCAAGTCCAGAATAGAAGTACTATTGTTTAATTGCAAAAAAAAAAGAAACCCAAATAAACAAAAAATTGGAAGCAACTAAAAAAGTTTAACATTAGGAGAATGACCACCTAAAGAGTAATGTTAGAGGATATATAGTGGAATTCTAGAATGCATTTAAGACTAGAAAGTATCACAAATGTGAAGAGTTCTTGGAATATCTGTATAACATAATAGAAAAATTAGAATTAGAAGAATGAACACGTTTACAAGGATCTTTAGAAGAAAAGTGAATGAACATAAATGGACATAGAATTTTAATGAGTTTAGAGCATAACTGAAAACATTTTGTAACACATTATTTGTTGAAATTAATAAACTTTGTATTCATAGTGTCTATCTCCTGGCACAAAGGGGGAATTTAATAGACACTTGTTGAATTAATGAATAATAACTAAGTAAACTGAGACTCCACAAATATTTATATCCTTTCTCAGAGTATTTCCATAAAAAAATTAGTATCAATAACAAAATAATTTCAGGCTCATTGTTTTGAGTATTATGATATCCTCATTTCCTTTCAGATATATTGACTTATTTATATGGAAAAGATTTCTTTGCTCACTGAAGGCTAATATCTCCTGCAAAATGTTTTCATAAGATGTGGGACTGTAGGCTACTTTTGATGTAACTTTAAAAATTCACTTTTGAAATAACCTCTTGCAAGTTTGCAAAACTGCTTTTTGCTCCTCTTTCCAGCAATTTCTTCAAAAGCCTCCACATCTATAAAGGAGACTTTGACATACTAGATGAAGTTACAAACCAAGACAGGCAAAATTTACCTAAATTTTCAGGGCTCCTTTGTGTTTCTTGGGAACTCTTAGAAGATAGCCTTACTTATAAGGTGGTTTGCAAATGAAATCATTAGTTAGGGACACAAATTGACAGCATTCTTTGAAAACAAACCTCTCATGTGGGTCAGATTTACATTTCAAAGATAATCTCAAATCACAAAGATACACATTTATTTGACACTTCAATTCATTTTTAATTAAAATCAAATATACTTTTTGGGGGGAAACCCTCCATAAGAATCACTATTCAAACCCCCACCCTTCAAAAATTATTACCTCATTAATGAGGTTTCTCAACTTATTATAATTATGAGGCTACCCAAATATAACTCCAGTGGAGTAGGGCTTCAGCTTGATTGACTTCAACTTGTTAGAGGAAATAACAATAAACTACAGTAATATTTGATAGGCAGAAGTTAGAAATAGAAGGACCTCATTTTCATTTTCTTTGGCTAAAATTTAAAGACAATCCATTTCAAAGGGGTCTTGAACAGATTGTGTGTGTGTGTGTGTGTGTGTGTGTGAGAGAGAGAGAGAGAGAGAGAGAGAGAGAGAGAGAGAGAGAGAGAGAGAGAGACACAGAGAGAGACAGAGAGACACAGAGAGAGAGATAGAGAGAGACAGAGAGAGAGAGAGAGACAGAGAGAGAGAGAGAGAGAGACAGAGAGAGAGACAGAGAGAGAGAGACAGAGAGAGACAGAGAGACAGAGTCAGAAACAGAGACAAGAGACAGACAGAGACAGAGACAGAGAGACAGAGAGAGGCATATTAGGCATGATTCCAAACTGTAAGTCAAGAAGATTTAGACTCAAGCTCTGCTTCTGAGACATGCTAGATATTTGGGCAAGTCATTTGACATATAGATATTCCTAAACAATTATTAGTTATTGTTATTCAGAGAATAAAAGAATTCAGGGAGACAAGAGAGGAATTCTCTAAAATGCAGGGATATAGAGAACAATATTTCTTTTTTTCACCTGTCCCCTCCCTTCCAAATAATGTGAAAGATACATATGGAAAGTAATAGGTAACTAGGAGGACATTAAGATTACTATTCTGGGGGTCAGCTGGGTGACAATGGATTGAGAATCAAACCCAGAGACTGGAGGTCCTGGGTTCAAATCTGACCTCAAACACTTCCTAGCTGTGTGACCCTGGGCAAGTCACTTAACCCCCACTGCCTGGCTCATACACTCTTCTGCCTTAGGACCAATATGCAGTATTGATTCTAAGATGGAAGGTGAGGGTTTAAAAAAAAAAGACTGAGTCTTCTCAAATGACAGGCTTATTCTCTCTTTGGTCTTTTCTCTTTTCCATGATTTGATTCCTTCAAAGGATTATTTAATGTTTACTTCAAACTGGTCTACTACTGTTGGCTCTCCACCCCCAGGTATTTTTAAAAAACTGTAATCTTTTGGAAACATCAAATTATTTTGACTGATTTTTTGAATTTCCCCAAGTATGCGAATGCTGATGATGATTGTAGTGACAGTAATTTAAAACATGTACTATTTTTTTTTTTATTTTTAAGGGCAACATGCAGCCAAAGTGGTAACTTCAGTTTGGGAGCAAAAAAGATGAATAGCTTAACAAGAGGGAAAATTGTTATATATTCGACTAGTAGCATTACAAACTTGTATGATTTAATGTATTGCAAATGAGACATTAATTATAAACTAAAAATTTTAGCAACCTCAGAAAGTACAAAGTAAATAGAGACTATAAACTACTCTTTTCTTCCCAGCTTGCATTTTAAATGGAATACTAAAGTTGTAAGATTCAGGAATGAATAATAATGATGATCATCATCATCATCATCTTACAAAATATGTGGCAACTTGCCAAGGGAAGAAACTAATAAACAAGTCCATATTTACTATGGTCAGGGCTGGCTATTTTGTGCTATTTTTATGATACTATTTTTTACACTATTGTTACAATGAATATCTATGGATAGTGGTTGATCTGGAGAAATCACCTCATTGATCACATCTAGTCAGAGAGTTTGAGGAATATTAGCTCTACCAAAGGGAAGCTATGTGGCAAAATGGGTAAGATTGTCAGGCCTGAAGTGAGGAGGATCTGAGCTCAAACTGGGCCTCAGACACTAGCTGGGTGACCCTGGGCAACTTACTAAAACCTGTTTGCCTCAGTTCCTCATATGTAAAATGAAGAGGAAAAGGAAATGGCAAACTTCTTTAGTATATTTGCCAAAAAAAAAAACACTAAAAAGGGTCAGAGAGAGTTGAACATAACTAAAACAGCTGAACAGCAAGATTCTTTTCTAGGTTATTTTATAGATGAGGAAATGAGGCAATTAATGTTAAGTGATTTGTCCAGAGTTATGCAGCTCATAGGTATTAAGGAAAGATTTAAATTCAGGTCCTTCTAACTCAAGGGCTAGGACTCCATCCACTATGTCTCCTAGCTGTCCCTAGAAAACTGAGGCTTAATGATTTCTTGCCCAAAGGTACATGGCTAGTAAAGTTGGGATTTAATTTCAAGTCCTGTAATTCTAAAACCATTTCTTATTATACCATACCAAATGTACACTCCTCCATCTCCTTTCTAAGATTGTAATAATAATGCTTAAAACAAGTTTACTCACCCAAGAAGATAACTAGGAATGAGTAAGATCTGATAACAAACAAATAAAATTCTATTTCTTGTCCTTGAAGCAAAAATAAAAATTTATCACTCTGGGTCCATTTTTCTCTGTGATAATATAGTGAAAAGTGTCTAGTCTGGAATCAAGCAGAGACATCTTCCTGAATTCAAACCTGGCCTCAGATACTTACTAGCTGTGTGACCTTGGGCAAGTCACAACCCTATTTGCCTTAATTCCTCATTTGTAATGCAAGGTACATCCACATCTTTGCTAAGAAAATCTCAAAAAGGGTCAGAAAAGTAGGGAAGTATTGAAAAACAATTGAACAACTGAACAATGACTCTTATTGGCAAGCTGGGCATCTGTGTTTTATATAGATAGCATACTGACAAAGGCAACCTTTTAGGGAATTTTCTAGAGGAACGACAAAAATAGATGCAGATGTATACAGAGCTAAAGTCCAGGAAGGAATTAAGGTAGAGACAAGAACGGAAGAAGAGAAGCAATGTCTAACTTTTTCCCAGTTCCCTTGCTAGAGCAGAGAGGTATCAAGTTTTAGGAAAATGTGTGTTGGAAAAAGTTAAGGATTGTTCTCAGTCTCTCAGAGGTCTTTGCTAGCTGCACATATGAAAGAGATGAACAGTTCTTCCTTCCCTTGATGCAACATAACTTTCTTTAGGCAGATGCTAAAAATGTTCCTCTTCCAATATAATCTCAGGAGACTTAAGAGCCCTGTTTGGTTTTAGAGATGCCTGGAGGAATATATCAACCACCTAGCTAGTTTAATCTGTCAACCAGTCAGTCAACAACATTTATTGAGCACCCACTGGGTGTAGAGTTCTGTACTAAGCCCCAAGGGAAGATTTGAAGTAAAGAGCAGACATAGACTTTATGAGCTCATCATGTGCTGGGAGATATGCAGATAGACACACATGCCATCTATAACAGTATCATTAGATTTAGAAAGCATAAACATAATTAGAGATTATGTAAATAGAAGTATGCATATATATTATTATATATATATATATATACATATATACATATATACATAGTGAATATATACACATACCAATAGGGCTGTGCCAAAGACTGATAGATATGTAAATTTATCCTATCTCTGCCTTCCAATCAGCTGAAAGGTAAAAAGGCAGTGGATGGAAAGATCATCACATCAGTATTCTTCATTGCCCTACCTCCCACCATTTCTCCCTACAATAATTGTGGGCCAGTCCCACTCTGCAGATCTTTATAGGCAATGTGAATGAATAAGAACACAATTATATCACCACATTCTCTGACATATATAACTAAGGGAAAGAATGTGTTTTAAAAATGTATGGGAAAGAAATAACTACCAAAAAAACCAAGCATAGATTCTTGGACTACTAAAGGAAAAAAATTAATGTACTTTTGGATTGTTGTGGAGATTTTCCTAATCCAGATTAAGTTCAGAAGTAATAGATTTAAATTTCTAATAGCTATTTTCTGAAATGAGTTCTCTCTCATCTCTGATTGAGGTTTTGATGGGGATAATAAACGATGGCCAACTTTAAACATTCTCTGGACTAGAATGACAGCTAGGGTGCATGGATGTTATGTCTTGATTCATATATGATCACATAGTTCTTTGAATATTTCAGATTTATCTGTCCTTCCCATGGCTAGAAGTATAGTTTGTGATTCCTTTCCTTTGATGCTGAAATCATTCCTGAGAGGCAGAAATAAACTTGCCAATAAGAAAATTAGAGACACCATGTTGTTTATGGAATGTATTCTGGATTTACAGTCAGAAAACCTGCATTTGAATCCCCAATCACCTGCTCATTAACTTTGTAATCTTCGGTGATTTATTTAATTTCTGAGTCTTAATTTCCTCATTTTTTAATTTGAAAAAATGTATTAAATTAATTTAATTAGAATATTTTTCCATGGTTACATGATTCATGTTCTTTCCCTCCCCTCCTTCTATTCTCCTCCTGTAGCTAACAAGAAGTTCTACTGGGATTTACATGAGTCACTGATCATGACCTATTTCCATATTATTAGTATTTGCACTACGGTGATCATTTAGAGTCTATAACCCTAATCATATCCCCATCAACCCATGTGATTAAGCAGTTGTTTTTCTTCTGTGTTTCTACTTCCATAGTTATTTCTTTGGATGTGGATAGTTTTCTTTCTCATAGGTCCCTCAGAATTGCCTTGGACTATTGCATTGCTGCTAGTAAAGAAGTCTATTACATTCGATTGTGCCTAAATGTATCTATCTCTGAATTTAAGGTTCTCCTGGTTCTGCTCCTTTCACTCTGCATCAATTCCTGGAGGTCATTCCAGTATACATGGAATTCCTCCAGTTCATTATTCCATTCAGCACAATAGTATTCCATCACCAACAGATACCACAATTTGTTCAGTCATTGCCCAATTGAAGGACATACAGTCATTTTCCATTTGTTTTTTGCCACCACAGAGAGCACTGCTTTAAATATTTTTGTACAAGTCTTTTTCCTTATTATCTTTTTGGGGAATAAAGCCAGTAATGGTATGGCTGGATCAAAGAGCAGGCAGTCTTTTAGCACCCTTTGGGCATATTTCCAAATTGCCATCCAGAATGTTTGTATCAATTCACAACTCCACTAGCAGTGCATCAATATCCCAATTTTGCCACTTCCCCTCCAGCATTCATTACTTTCCATAACTGTCATGTTAGCCAATCTGCTAGGTGTGAGGTTATACCTCAGAGTTGTTTTGATCTGTATCTCTCTGATTATAAGAGATTTAGAAAACTTTTCACATGCTTATTGATAATTTTTATTTCTTGATGTGAAAATTGCCTATTCATGTCCCTAGCCCATTTATCATTTGGAGAATGGCTTGATTTTTTGTACAATTGATTTAGCTCTTTATAAATTTGAGTAATTAGACATTTTTGCAGTTTGCTATGTTTTTATGCCCTAGTACATGGTCAAATTTTGTGAATGTACCATGTGCTGCTGAAAAGGAGGTCTATTCCTTTTTGTCCCTATTTATTTTTCTCCATATATCTATTAATTCTAATCTTTATAAGATTTCATTCACATTTCTTACATCTTTCTTATGTATTTTTTGGTTTGATTTATTTAGATCTGATAGAGGCAGGTTCAGGTCTCCCACTAGTATAGTTTTACTATCTATTTTCTCCTTTAAAAATATGGGTGCTAGAAACTTCCGGTTAAGATGGCGGCTTAGAGAAAGCTCAAGTTCAGATCTCCGGAAAAACCTTCCCGACCGATATCAAACTATAAGCTCCTAAGGCACCGAAATTCAAAACGATCAATAGCACAGACCCTGGGAACCCTCCTCCTGGACCTGGACCCGGTTCAAAAGGTACGGCTCCCCTCAAAAGCCAGAACCCGAGATCCCTCGGACCTCAGGGGTAGGAGCTCAGAGTCCAAGGCTCCCAGAAGCCGCAGCCGTGCCGGCTGGGCTCAGAGAGCAGAACCCTCAGGGCCTTCTACAGTCTCGGTGAAAGTTACTGCCTGGGGCTTCCGCTGCAGAGAGCTGGTCGAAACAACAGCAACCCTCAGGGCGGGCAAGACAGCCTCACGGGCTGGATCCTGCTATCCAAGTCTCAGCGAAAGTCCTTGCTCTCGGAGCTTGGGTTAGCTGCAGCCCATCCCCCCGCAGGCCGACGAAACAGCCTCACGGCCAGCAATTCTGAAGGCAACTTCCTGAAAGCAACGTGGTCCGACCCTTCCATTCCAGTTCCAGTGAGGCATATTCAGTTTAACCCAGGGAAAGTCATAGAACCATCTGCCCAGGACTAAAGCCTCTGAACACCAGACAGAGACAAGAAAAGCCAATCCTCCACATTCAGAGATGGAAAACTCCACAGAAGCACAGAAGCCCCAAAATACCAAGAAAAATAAGAAGAAAGGGGCGACTTTGGACACATTCTATGGAGCCAAAATACAAAATACAGAGCAGATAGAAGATAATATAAAAGAAAATGCTCCAAAACCTTCCAAAGGAAATGGAAACTCTCCACAAACCTATGAAGAATTTGAATCAGAAATGACGAAAAAGATGGAAGCCTTCTGGGAGGAAAAGTTGGAAATAATGCAAAAGAAATTCACGCATCTACAAAACCAGTTTGACCAAACTGTAAAAGAAAACCAGGCTTTAAAGGCCAGAATCAGGCAGCTGGAAGACAACGATCGTGTAAAAGAGCAAGAATCAATAAAGCAAAGACAAAATACCAAGAAATTAGAAGAGAACATAAAATATCTCACCGACAAGGTGATAGATCTGGAAAATAGGGGGAGAAGGGATAATTTAAGAATAATTGGACTCCCAGAAAAGCCAGAAATAAACACCAAACTGGACATGGTGATACAAGATATAATCAAAGAAAATTGCCCAGAGATTCTAGAACAAGGTGGCAATACAGCCACTGACAGAGCTCACAGAACACCTTCTACACTAAACCCCCAAAAGACAACTCCCAGGAATGTAATTGCCAAATTCAAAAGCTATCAAACAAAAGAAAAAATCCTACAGGAAGCCAGAAAAAGACAATTTAGATATAAAGGAATGCCAATCAGGGTCACACAAGACCTTGCAAGTTCTACTCTGAATGATCGTAAGGCATGGAACATGATCTTCAGACAGGCAAGAGAGCTGGGTCTCCAACCAAGAATCAGCTACCCAGCAAAACTGACTATATACTTCCAAGGGAAAGTATGGGCATTCAACAAAATAGAAGACTTCCAACTTTTTGCAAAGAAAAGACCAGAGCTCTGTGGAAACTTTGATACCGAAAATCAAAGAGCAAGGAATACCTGAAAAGGTAAATATTAAGGAAAGGGGAAAATGTTATCTTCTTCTTTTACTCAAACTCTCTTCTATAAGGACTACATTTATATCAACCTATGTATACTAATATGTGGGGAAAATGTAATGTATAAATAGGGGGTAAAGAAAGACCAAATAGAATAATCATTCTCACACAAAGATTCATATGGGAAGGGGAGGGGAAGAAAACTCCTATAAGAAGGAGAGGAAGAGAGGGGGGGGATTTACTTAAACCTCAATCTCAGGGAAATCAACTCTGAGAGGGAAAAACATCCAGATCCATTGGGATCTTGAATTATATCTTACCCAACAAGGGTAAGGAGAAGGGAAAACCAAGGGGGGGAGGGGGAGAGGGAGAACAAAAAGGGAGGGAAAGAGAGGGGGGAAGGGGAGGGAACAAAAAGGGAGGGACTAAAAAGGGAAACATCAAGGGAGGGGACAAGGGGGACTGTTTCAAAGTAAATCACTGGACTAAAAGGTAGAGCCGAAGAAGAATAGGTTAGAATTAGGGAAGGCAATCAAAATGCCAGGGAGTCCACAAATGACAATCATAACTTTGAACGTGAATGGGATGAACTCACCCATAAAACATAGACGAATAGCAGAATGGATTAGAATCCAAAACCCTACCATATGTTGTCTTCAAGAAACACACATGAGGCGGGTTGACACCCACAAGGTCAGAATTAAAGGATGGAGTAAGACCTTCTGGGCTTCAACTGATAGAAAGAAGGCAGGAGTGGTAATCATGATATCCGATAAAGCCAATGCAAAAATAGACCTGATCAAAAGGGATAGGGAAGGTAATTATATTTTGTTAAAAGGGACTATAGACAATGAGGAAATATCATTAATCAATATGTATGCAACAAATAATATAGCACCCAAATTTCTAATGGAGAAACTAGGAGAATTGAAGGAAGAAATAGACAATAAAACCATACTAGTGGGAGACTTAAACCAACCATTATCAAATTTAGATAAATCAAATCAAAAAATAAATAAGAAAGAGGTAAAAGAAGTGAATGAAATCTTAGAAAAATTAGAATTAATAGACATATGGAGAAAAATAAATAGGGATAAAGAGGAATACACCTTCTTCTCAGCACCACATGGCACATTCACAAAAATTGACCATACATTAGGTCACAGAAACATAGCACACAAATGCAGAAAAGCAGAAATAATGAATGCAGCCTTCTCAGATCACAAGGCAATAAAAATAATGATTAGTAATGGTACATGGAAAACCAAATCTAAAACCAATTGGAAATTAAACAATATGATACTCCAAAACCGTTTGGTTAAAGAAGAAATCATAGAAACAATTAATAATTTCATCGAGGAAAATGACAATGGCGAAACATCCTTTCAAACCTTTTGGGATGCAGCCAAAGCAGTAATCAGAGGTAAATTCATATCCCTGAATGCTTATATTAACAAACAAGGGAGAGCAGAGATCAATCAATTGGAAATGCAATTGAAAAAACTCGAAAGCGATCAAATTAAAAACCCCCAGCAGAAAACCAAATTAGAAATCCTAAAAATTAAGGGAGAAATTAATAAAATCGAAAGTGATAGAACTATTGATTTAATAAATGAGACAAGAAGCTGGTACTTTGAAAAAACAAACAAAATAGACAAGGTACTGGTCAATCTAATTGAAAAAAGGAAGGAAGAAAAGCAAATTCACAGCATTAAAGATGAAAAGGGGGACAGCACCTCTGATGAAGAGGAAATTAAGGCAATCATTAGAAATTACTTTGCCCAATTATATGGCAATAAATACACCAATTTAGGAGAAATGGATGAATATATACAAAAATACAAACTGCCTAGACTAACAGAAGAGGAAATAGAATTCCTAAATAATCCCATATCAGAAATTGAAATCCAACAAGCCATCAAAGAACTTCCTAAGAAAAAATCCCCAGGGCCTGATGGATTCACCTGTGAATTCTATCAAACATTCAGAGAACAGTTAATCCCAATACTACACAAACTATTTGACATAATAAGCAAAGAGGGAGTTCTACCAAACTCCTTTTACCACACAAACATGGTACTGATTCCAAAACCAGGCAGGTCAAAAACAGAGAAAGAAAACTATAGGCCAATCTCCCTAATGAATATAGATGCAAAAATCTTAAATAGGATACTAGCAAAAAGACTCCAGCAAGTGATCAGAAGGATCATTCACCATGATCAAGTAGGATTCATACCAGGGATGCAGGGCTGGTTCAACATTAGGAAAACCATCCACATAATTGACCACATCAACAAGCAAACTAGCAAGAACCACATGATTATCTCAATAGATGCAGAAAAAGCCTTTGATAAAATACAACACCCATTCCTATTAAAAACACTAGAAAGCATAGGAATAGAAGGGTCATTCCTAAAAATAATAAACAGTATATATCTAAAACCAACAGCTAATATCATCTGCAATGGGGATAAACTAGATGCATTCCCAATAAGATCAGGAGTGAAACAAGGATGCCCATTATCACCTCTACTATTTGACATTGTACTAGAAACACTAGCAGTAGCAATTAGAGAAGATAAAGGAATTGAAGGCATCAAAATAGGCAAGGAGGAGACCAAGTTATCACTCTTTGCGGATGACATGATGGTCTACTTAAAGAATCCTAGAGATTCAACCAAAAAGCTAATTGAAATAATCAACAACTTTAGCAAAGTTGCAGGATACAAAATAAACCCACATAAATCATCAGCTTTTCTATATATCTCCAACACAGCTCAGCAGCAAGAACTAGAAAGAGAAATCCCATTCAAAATCACCTTAGACAAAATAAAGTACCTAGGAATCTATCTCCCAAGACAAACACAGGAACTATATGAACACAACTACAAAACACTCGCCACACAACTAAAACTAGACTTGAACAAATGGAAAAACATTAACTGCTCATGGATAGGACGAGCCAATATAATAAAAATGACCATCCTACCCAAACTTATTTATCTATTTAGTGCCATACCCATTGAACTACCAAAATACTTCTTCACTGATTTAGAAAAAAACTATAACAAAGTTCATTTGGAAGAACAAAAGATCAAGGATATCCAGGGAAATAATGAAAAAAAACACACATGATGGGGGCCTTGCAGTCCCTGACCTAAAACTATATTACAAAGCAGCAGTCATCAAAACAATTTGGTACTGGCTAAGAAACAGAAAGGAAGATCAGTGGAATAGACTGGGGGAAAGCGACCTCAGCAAGACAGTATACGATAAACCCAAAGATCCCAGCTTTTGGGACAAAAATCCACTATTCGATAAAAACTGCTGGGAAAATTGGAAGACAGTGTGGGAGAGACTAGGAATAGATCAACACCTCACACCCTACACCAAGATAAATTCAAAATGGGTGAGTGACTTAAACATAAAGAAGGAAACCATAAGTAAATTGGGTAAACATAGAATAGTATACATGTCAGACCTTTGGGAGGGGAAAGGCTTTAAAACCAAGCAAGATATAGAAAGAATCACAAAATGTAAAATAAATAATTTTGACTACATCAAACTAAAAAGCTTTTGTACAAACAAAACCAATATAACTAAAATCAGAAGGGAAACAACAAATTGGGAAAAAATCTTCATAGAAACCTCTGACAAAGGTTTAATTACTCATATTTATAAAGAGCTAAATCAATTGTACAAAAAATCAAGCCATTCTCCAATTGATAAATGGGCAAGGGAAATGGATAGGCAGTTCTCAGATAAAGAAATCGAAACTATTAACAAGCACATGAAGAAGTGTTCTACATCTCTTATAATCAGAGAGATGCAAATCAAAACAACTCTGAGGTATCACCTCACACCTAGCAGATTGGCTAACATAACAGCAAAGGAAAGTAATGAATGCTGGAGGGGATGTGGCAAAGTAGGGACATTAATTCATTGCTGGTGGAGCTGTGAAATGATCCAACCATTCTGGAGGGCAATTTGGAACTATGCCCAAAGAGCAACAAAAGAATATCTACCCTTTGACCCAGCCATAGCACTGCTGGGTCTGTACCCCAAAGAGATAATGGACACAAAGACTTGTACAAAAATATTCATAGCTGCGCTCTTTGTGGTGGCCCAAAACTGGAAAACGAGGGGATGCCCATCAATTGGGGAATGGCTGAACAAACTGTGGTATATGTTGGTGATGGAATACTATTGTGCTCAAAGGAATAATAAAGTGGAGAAGTTCCATGGAGACTGGAACAACCTCCAGGAAGTGATGCAGAGCGAGAGGAGCAGAACCAGGAGAACATTGTACACAGAGACTAATACACTGTGGTATAATCGAACGTAATGGACTTCTCCATTAGTGGCGGTGTAATGTCCCTGAACAACTTGCAGGGATCCAGGAGAAAAAAACACCATTCATAAGGAAAGGATAAACTATGGGAGTGGAAACGCCGAGAAAAAGCAACTGCCTGAATACAGAGGTTGAGGGGACATGACAGAGGATGGACTCTAAATGAACACTCTAATGCAAATACTATCAACAAAGCAATGGGTTCAAATCAAGAAAACATCTAATGCCCAGTGGACTTACGCGTTGGCTATGGGGGGGGGGTGGGGAGGAAAAGAAAATTATCTATGTCTTTAACGAATAATGCTTGGAAATGATCAAATAAAATATATTAAAAAAAATATGGGTGCTATACCATTTGGTGCATACATTGATCTTTACTCATTGTCTATATTGCCTTTTATCAAGAGAAAATTACCTTCCTCATCTCTTTTAAACAGATCTATTTTTACTTTGGATTTGTCAGATGTCATAATTGTGACTCCTGCCTTCTTTTTCTCAGTGGATGCCCAATAGATTTTGCTCTAGCCTTTTACATTTATTCTTTGTGTTTACCTACCTCATTTGTGTTTCTGGTAGACAACATATGGTAGGATTTTTGTTTCTAATCCACATTGCTATTTGCTTCCATTTTATGGGTGAGTTTATCCCATTCACATTCAGAGTTATGATTACCAGCTGTGTATTCCCCATAATTTTTATTTCCTCTCCTAGTCCAGGCCTTTTTCACTATTTCCTTCTACACCAGTGTTTTGCTTTTAATCAGTCCCCCTATTCCTCACCCTTATTTTACTTACCTTCCCACTCCCTCCCTTCTAATTATCCTCTCATTTTCTTTTAGAGATTATTAACTTACCTCCTCCCCTCTTTTCCCCTCCCTTTTTGTATTCCCTATGTCAGTCCCCCCAAACCTTTTTATTTCTCCTCTCAACTTCCCTGAAGGGTAAGATAGAACTCAATACCCCAGTGGATCTAGCTACTGTTCCATCTCAGAATTGATTCCACTGAGAGTGAAGTTTACATCTTAACTATTACCACTCTCTTTCTTATAATTTTATGCTTCCCCTCCTACTCCCAAGCAACTCTTTATGTGGTATTAATAATCCTATTTTTCTTATTCCTTCTGGTTTCTCTTGGTGCCCTCTTCTATTCCCCCCTTTTCTTTTTTTAAAATATCTTCTTAAACCACTTAGTACCACAATCTCTACCTATGAATATTTTTTTTAACTACTAAGATAGTGAATACAGTTTTTGAGAATTACAAATAACATTTTCCATATAGGAATATAAACAATTTGAACTTATTGAAGCTCTTAAATTTTTTTTTTCCTCAGCTTTCTTGTTTACCATTTTATGTTTCTCTTGAGTTTTGTATTTGGATACTACATTTTTCATTTAGTTCTAGTCTTTTCTTTACAAATAGTTGGAAATCTTTTCTTTTTTAAAATGCCCATACTTTGCCCTGAAAGCATATAGTTGGTTTTGATGGGTCCTTGTGGTCCCTTAGTGTGGAGACTGCCAGATTCTGTATAATCCTAAATGATGTTCCTTGATATTTGAATTGTCTCTTTCTGGCTTCTTACAATATTTTCTCCATAGCTTGGAATCTCTTGAATTTGGCAATTACGTTCCTGGGGTTTGTCTTTTGAAGATTTAGTTTAGAGGGTGTTCTATTGACTCTGTCAATGTCTATTTTGCCCTCTTATTCAAAAACATCAGGGCATTTTTCTTGGTTAATTTCTTGTAGTATGATTTCAATATTTCTGTTTATTTCTGGGTTTTTAGGTAGACCAATAACTCTCAAATTGTCTCTTCCATATCACTTTTCCAGGTCAGTCATTTTCTCAGTGATGTATTTCATGTTTCCTTCTATTTTGTCATTCTTTTGACATTGTTTTATTCATTCTTGCTGTCTTGTGAGATCATTAACTTCTACTTGCTCAGTTCTGGTATTTAAAGACTTGTTTTCAGCTATGATTTTTTTTTCCTTTTTGGTTTGGTCTATCCTGCTTTTCATAGCTTCCAGCAGGTGATTTCTGGTATTCAATTTGCTAATCATTTAATTTGATTTCTGTGCTTCTTTTTCCAAGTGGGAGATTCTGTCTTTAAACTGTTATTTTCTTTTTAAGCTATTTCTCAGTTTTCTTGCCATTTCTCCTATCTTTTTAACTTGGTTCTCAATTCCAGTCTGATTTGTTGGAGAGAGTGGGACCAATTGCCATTTTTTTTTGGAAAGTTTAAATGTGTTTGTAATCCTCTACTGTCTCCTCTGTAGTCTGTTTCTCTAAGTAGAAATTATCCAGTTAAAGGCTTTTTCTTAGTTTGTTTGTTTGTTTGTTTGTTTGGTAGTTATAGATTGTAGTTCTTGGGTGTTAGTGTCCATTGCCATGTTAGGCTTTTCTTCCCTTCCCAGCCAGAAGTCTGAGTGAGGAGGTTAGGCAGTTCTCTGTACCATCCTCTTCTGTCTTCTCTGTAGTTTGTTTCTCTAAGTAGAAATGATACAGAGTCAAAGGCTTTTTATTTTTATTTTTTTGGTAGTTATAGATTATAGTTCTTGGGTGTTGGTGGCCATTGCTATGTTAGGTTTTTCTTCCCTTCCCAGGAGAAGTCTGAGTGAGAAGGGAAGGCAGCTCTCTTTATAATGAGCTTCAGCAAAGTTTTGCCCTGAAGCTTTTTTTCAGTCTCTGCCCCTTCCGCTATGGGCAGAACCTCTCTGCCCTATCTCTGTACCCAAGCTCAGCATTTCTCAGCCTCCTGTAGTACCAAGTCTCACTATTCTGAAGGGTAGGTCTGTGGTGTCCTCAGCCAGGCCCCCCACCCAACCTAGCAATTGCCCCATGTTTGCTCTGACTCTGGCATGGTATGCATAGTGGGGTAGGGCTGATGAGTTCTTGCTTTGGTATGAGTAATTTTATCCCCTTATAGCATGGAAATGGCCACACTCTGCCTACCTTCTAGTCTGTGCCCTATAGTAGAGCCCCTTTCCTCATCTGATTTTGCCTTTTGTCTTTTTGAGGCTCTTTATATTAGTCATTGATGAGGAGAAAGAGTCCCTTGCTACTACTCTGCAGCCATCTTAGCCGGGAAATCCTCCTCATTTGTAAAATGTATGGGAAGTTGTATTTTATAATTTTCAAAGTCCCTTTCCAAATACAAATTTGTGTTCTCCTGATCTTTTGTGATATATTGAGAAGGTTTTATGATACCAAAGAAAGGGACCAAGAGTATGTACCCTACATAGTCAAATTATATGGGCACTTTCTAGAAAATGAGTTCCACTCATTACATTAGGTTACTTTAGGCTTGCCCCTAATGCCTTGGAGTTATATGCATGTATGATGAATACCTGGGTTCATTACCTAGCATCTCCTCTACATCTGGCAATAAAGAAATGTGTAATATGAAGGGAGTTGAGTTTTAGAGAAAGAGAACCTGGTTTTGAATTTTATTTATGCCACTTCTTGCTTGTATGAATCTTGGTAGAACATTTAATATCTTTTTGCCTCAGTTTATTCAGCTGTGAAAATAAGAGGTTGGATTAGATGTCCTCTGAGGTCTCTTTCAGTTCTAAGACTGTGATCCTTATGATGGCTATCAGAGCAAAGGCTCCAGGCAGAATATGTGAAAAATGTTTGCTCTTCTCAGGTGTATTGCTAACTTCTAGTGTTATTAAAGGACAAAAAAATTCATATCTCTTGACTCATTTTCCTTTTTTCTAAAAAGAAGGAGAAGGGTAGTTCAGTGAAAAGAACATTCAATCTGGAGTCAAAGGACCTAGATTGAAATTCTGTCTCTGATGATTACCTCCTATATATAACCCTGGGCAACTTTGGTGCTCTGCTTTCTCAATATCAAAATGAAACAATTGAACTAGAGGGTTTCTAAGCTTCTTTCCACTTCTCCATTTATCATTTCTAAGGTCTCTTCTAGCCCTTTAGGTTCTATGAACTATTCATAATTAGTTATCAGCCTCTATGATACTATTTCTCTTCTCTAGTTAATTTCAAAATCTAGCTCAATTTTTCACTTTATCTTATGCCTTTTCATTTTCTTGGTTATGTCAATATTGACTCTGATGACAATGTTGTTGAGTCATCACAGATAACTTCTTATAAGAGTCAAATCACATGCCACATTTCCATGAGAACATTCTTGATTCCTCTTAATTCTGTCTACTCATTTTTTGAATATGTAAATAAACTATATTTCATTTTGAAGGGAAGAGATTACTACAGGTGTTTGGGAACTCTGTACTATTTATCAGATGTCAAAATCAGAGAAGTTTCACAGGATAGAGAAGAACAATGACCTCAAAGACAATTTCTCTCATTTTTTTTATCTCAGAAAGGATGAAACAAAAGTCCACAGAGACGAAAAAAAGCAGGTGGAGATTGCCTCACTCATATATCCCTAAGGATTCCATTTTCTGGACTGAATTTGGGTGAATTTTGGAATGATCCTCTTAGACCAATATTCACAGCTGGTTACACAGTAGATAGAACTCAGAATAGCGTCAGGAAGACAAGAGTTCAAAACTCATCTCAGATTTTTGTGTGATCTTGGAAAAATTACTTCTCTCTCAATTTCTATATCTGTAAAATGGAGACACTAATAGAACCTATTACTCAAGATTATTGTCTGAATCAGGTGATATATTTGTAAACCGCTTAGCACATAATAAAACATTTGAGAAATGCTTGTTTCAAAATCAAAACAACTCTGAGGTATCACCTCACACCTAGCAGATTGACTAACATGACAGCAAAGGAAAGCAATTGCTGGTGGAGTTGTGAATTGATCCAACCTTCTTGGAAGGCAATTTGGAAGTATCCTCAAAAGACATTAAAAGACTCTCTGCCCTTTGATCCAGTCATACATAGCACTGCTGGGTTTGTACCCCAAAAGATAATAAGGGGAAAAAAGACTTGTACAAGAATATATATAGCTCTGCTCTTTGTGGTGGCAAAAAAAATTGGAAAATGAGGGAATGCCATTCAAGTAGGAAATGGTTGAACAAACTATGGTATCTGTTGGTGATGGAATACTATTGTGCTGAAAGGAATAATGAATTGGACAAATTCCATGTGAACTGGAATGACCTCCAAGAATTGATGTAGAGTGAAAGGAGCAGAACCAGGAGAACATTATACACAGAGATGGATATACTGTGGCACAATCGAATGTAATTGACTGCTCCATTAGCAGCAATGCAATAATCCAGAACAATTCTGAGGGACTTTTTAGAAAGAACCCTATCCACATCCAGAGAAAGAACTGTGGGAGTAGCAGCACAGCAGAAAAACAAATGCTTGATCACATGGTTCGATGGGGATATGAATGGGAATATAGATTCTAAATGATCACCCTAGTGGAAATATTAAAAATGTGGAAAAAGGTCTTGATCAATAACATGTTTAAAACCAAGAAGAATTTCTCCTTGTCTATAGGAGGGGGATGAGGGCAAGGGAGGGAAAGAACAAGATTCATGTAACTATGGAAAAATATTCTAAATTATATAATAAAATAGATTAAAAAAAGAAATTCTTGTTTCCTTCCTTCCTTCATTTAATTCTCTTTAAAAGAAAGCTTCTACATTAGCTAGAAAGGATGGGCAGGAGTTCTTGAAGGACTTGGGAGTTTCTGTGGAGACTGAATCTCTCTCTTCCTTCCCTTTAAGGCCCAGTCCCTTTTCTTTATTGACAAAGAAGTTATGAAGTTTGGTGGCATGATTGTTCATGTTTTGCAACTAGACCTGAGTGTCAAGTTCCACACTTCATACCATGATGGAGCAAGTTCAGTGGAACTGAGCCACAACTCACCAGCCTCCCCAAAATTAAATCCCTACTGATCCTCTATCTGCTCCTGTGAGCAGCCTTCCTGACTCTCAGATCAACTTTCCATCCACTAGAGCTTCTAAAAAAACTAGATAGATGCCAAAATTTGTTGAACAAAAAATGATGACCAGACTAGATAATTACAGATTTAAAATATCATTTTATATTAATTAATGGTCCCCCATGCCTTTAGATAACAATGTTTTTTAATATATTTTTCATACTTTTATCCAAAAATTAAAATACAGAAACACAGGAATAATATATAACAGATTTTAATTTCTTTGAAAATTAAATATTTAGAACAGAGTGCTAAAAGGTTGGCATTAGACCTAGTTACTTCCTGAGATTATATAATAGTCTCATGCCTACAGAAGTCAAACCTTCTGGATAAAAAGTATATCTGTACATAGATATGAATATACACATATGTAACATATATACCTTTATATGCGCATATATCTATATGAAATATACATAGAGACCTATATAAGATTAATCATATCCTATCATATATATTCTTATGCACAAATATTCCCAAACATCTTGGCATAATTTGAAGTTATTAAAGGTTCAATGTCCATTGATTTTTGGAGGACCTTGTAATAGTAAACCATCTGTATTCTCAGCCACCTGCCCAAATACACACATGACACCCCAAAATTAGATACATGGAATTATTTTATATCTGAATGATTGACTGAAATTTTCATGTTGGAATTGGTTGTTTTCTACCATTTAAACATTTCCTCATATTACCTTTAGCAAAAGAAAAAAGTGATGGTTGGGGGTGGAGGGTGGAGGAGTAGGAAGGAGATGCCTGGTTGTCAAGATCTTTAAGCATTTCTCCTATAAACACAAATGAAAAAGATCTTTTAGGATGAGGCTCAATGATCTTTCCATTTGCAGAGAACTGAAGAAGATTTGCAAGAACCTATTAATTCACTAGAGGAAGCTGTGAAAATAGGGTAGCCTACCTCTTAAATACATAGGCAAAAGGAGAGGGGAGAAACTAAGGGAGGGAAACACACACACACACACACACACAGAAAGAGAGACAGAGACAGAGAGAGAGAGACAGAGAGAGACAGAGACAGAGACAGAGAGAGCCAGAGTGAGTCAGAGAGAGACAGAGCTAGACAGACAGAGACAGAGACAGAGAGTTGGAGGGAGAAAGAGAGAGTCAGAGAGAGTCAGAGAGAGAGAGAGAGAGAGAGAGAGAGAGAGGCAGGGAGAGAAAGAGAGACAGAAGGAGGGAGAGAGAGAGAAATATATATATATATATATACACACACACACATATATGTATATATATATATGAAGAGTCAGAGTGAGAGAGAGAGAGAGAGAGAGAGGGAGGAAGTGAGAGAGTGCAAGAGAAAAAGAGTATCTATCAGAGAGAGTGAGAGACAGACAGAGTCAGAGAGTGAAAGAGAGAAGGAGGGAGGGAGAGAGAGAAAGATATATGGAGAGTGTCAGAGAGAGAGAGGAAGACACAGAAAGAGAGAGAGATAGAGAGAGATAGAGAGATAGAGAGAGAGAGAGAGAGAGAGAGAGAGAATCAGAGAGAGTCAGAGACAGAGAGTCAGAAGAGAGGGTGAGTGTGTGAGAGAGATGGAGAGAGAGTTAGAGAGTGAAAGAGAGGAGAACTGCATATGCTTTCCTTTGTAAACTAGACCTTTGAAATCTGCTGCCTCTGAATGCTAATGCAATGATACACACATACATATATACATATATATATATATATATACACATACATACACATTTTATTTCCTTCAAATTAAAAGAAATTCTGAAAACATGGTGATATTCCATACTTGGGATTTGCAGGAAAGGAAATATGAAGTCCTGACTTTAAAGTTATGTCTATGGGTTTTTTGTTACCTTTGGGTTAATAAATTTGACCAAAACAATGCAAAGCATAGCAACAATAAAAAACTTGAACTTGGATATATTTGCTTGCTTTCTTTATACTGTCATATGTTTTCTATTGTTTCTATTCAAGTATTTCACGCTTCTTTAATGGGGAAGGGTGTCATTACATAATGTAGTGCTCATGTAATGTATAATTAACTTCATATTTCTTGAATATTTAATGCACACTTGGTCTGTGATATAACATTAACATACACATACAAAAACAAAAACTTAACAAAATAAACTTTTTTTTTTTTATAAATTTGGGAAGCAAAAAACAAGCAATTAAAAAAAAATCTAGCTATGGAATCTACCTTTTGCTGTCCAACAAATGCTGTCCAAAGTCAAGGGGTCGGCGTTTGGAATAGGGGTTTCTAAAACTATTCTGGGTGTTGTGGAGGGCCTTGGTGTGCTTAAGAGGTTATTGAGTATGTATACCCTGATGTATAACAGGAATAGCAATGAAAGCCCTGGAAAATCTGCATTCAAAGTGAAGATCCCATTGTTGAAGTCAAAGCTACACTTGCTTTGCTTCCATAGTTTCCACAATTGAGCCGGCCAACTGTTTACATACTCTCCATTATGTTAGTGTTGGCTAGGAAATGGCTGATCACAATGGGATTTTCTTTCAGTTTACACTCTGGGGAACCGTGGGAGTTCACAAACTTGACAGACAGATACAGAAGCCTTCTCTTTCCAAGAAAAAACCCAGTGACCTGTTGGCTGTTGGGATATCGATGGCACTGAACCAGCAGCATGTAGCTTGAATTAGAATAAACTGTGTAGTTCAGTTCCCAGGGGAGAGAAAAATCAAGTAAAAAGGGGACATGGGAGGGACCAAGAGAAAGGATAAAAGGAGAGCAAGTGATTTTGGAATCCTATCATTGGTCCTTTGTGACCTACTTGGGCCTCCGTGGCCTCTAAGTAGTGTTTTATGATCTGCCTTTCCCAGACACTTCAACTTATGGATAATGTGGACATATCTGGCTATTGAAGAAGAAAAAAAAATTTGCAATGAGAGAAAATAATTCTGGGAAATGGCAAATTATATTTTCTTTCTGCTAGAAGATAGGCCGAAATCAATATTATTTCCGTATAGTAATAAAGAACCGAAACTCAATATAACACTCACTATATGACTTCTGCTCTATGGAGGGTAAAAGTATATTCCTCAAAACCATTAACATACATAATGATTATCACTACTTAAAACCTAAAGGTTTTCAGCCTATCCTCTAGTTTTCTACAGATTTCATTGTACTTTCATAGCTGTGCAAGAAATATATTCTAAAAACATTATGGCCTACTACTTAAAAGAGACTAACTATACCTATTTCCTTGTTGGGTTGGAGGTCAACAAATATTGAGATAAGGATGAGGTAGACTTCTGATGTGAATTTTATTCTTATAAAGCACCAGAGGCAGCTCTTCTTGTGGGTAATGTGCCTGCCCTCAAAGCCAGGAAGACCTAAATTCAAGTCTTAAAACCCCAATATACCACTTATATGACACTGGGCAAAATACTTAAGATAATACTTAAGATCCCAGTGATCTCTGCAACTATTAAGAAATAGAAAATGCAGAGAAGGTGCTGATTTGCCTTGAGAATAGAGGACATTTCCTTATCTGGGAGCTCCCTATAACAAAGAAACCACAGATCTCATCCTTATCCTTATCCTCCTCTGAAACTATTCTAAACAAAATTCCATCCTAAAAAGCTCAGAGAAGTGACAGGTCTGTAAGAAGACCAGACAGAAACTCATAAAGAGAAAATGTCATTGTATTAATATGCCCCTTAGGATACATATAAAACTGTGTCAGATGGGAGAAGATAGGTCAAAGTAGCATAGATTTAGAGATAGAAGGGTTCTTGCTGGTCATTTAACCTAATTTCCCTTTCATTTTATATATCCTAAGGCCCAAAAGCAATTAAACAACTGGCCCAAGATCACACAAAAAGAGTAAAGGGTATAGCTCAGATTTAAAACTGAGATCTATGCCTCTAAAACCTTTATGTTTGCTCTATAATGTTCTGGGGAAGCTGCAGGCTCCAGTGATGAAAGGAGACTCACATCACTCTTGCAATCCACTTGGTGGCATCTTATCTGTCCCTATCAGTTGGCTTTCTTTGCCTTTCTCCTCTCTGACCAACTAGAATGATCTCCCAGAATTTAGCAGGCAAACAGATGCAATGTATTACATTAATGCAATTATATTGGCATCAATAGAATTCTGGGAACGAACAAGAAACCAAGACTTTAAAATTCTTAAATGTTTCGATAACTATAATCATATAAATATAAGTTGAGACCAAGGACATAAAATGAAGTCATTCATCATATTCTTAAATAATTGATTATGGAGTACTCATTGAATGCCAATAACTCCCCCACCTTACCCCCAATCACTCTTGTTTTGTGATTTCATTGTTATAACGAACAGTTAGTTTCATTTCAAATCTATAACTATTTGTCTTAAAAAGTTGCCTGAGAATGAAAGATAAAGCAATTAACCCAGTCTCACTCATATACTAAATAGCAGCTAGGTGGTACAGTAGATAAAGATCAGGGTCTGGAGTCAAGAAAAGTCACCGTCCTAATTTTAAATTTGGCCTCAGATAGTTCTTAATCATGTGACCCAGGCAAATCACTTAATACTGTTTGCCTCTGTTTCCTCATCTTTAAAAATGAGCTGGAGAAGGAAATGGCAAACCAATCCAGTATTTTTGCCAAGAAAATTTCAAATAGGGTTATATAGTGTGGGCATGACTGAAAACAATTGAGGAACAACACAACAGATGCTAAATCTACTATAAATACTATATATATATATGTATATATATAATATACTAAATACTAAAAGCTGTTAACTGTTTGTATTACTGAAATGATTATTTATCATTAAGGCTATTGTTATTTTGGCCATCTTTCCCTATCTATGTCCAGTTATAAGATTAAAGATAACTATGTCTTTGGAAACAAATTCATATTACAGAATTGGTATAATGTAATAGAAAAAGTTTAATTTTTTTCAAAGATCTCAGTTCACATGATTTTCCTTCCTTCCTTCCTTCTTCCTCCCTGTCTCTCTCACTTTCTTCCCCCTTACTCTCTCTGTTTGTTTCTTTCCCTCACTTTCAGATGTAGGAATAATTCTAAGACAAAAGGATGAGGGCTAGGCAAACAGAGTCTAAGTGACTTGCCTAGAGTCACACATCCAGGCAAGTCTGTTGTTATATTTGAACCCAGGTTCTCCCAATTCCAGACCTGGTGCTCCTATCTACTGATCTTCTAGCCATCATCTAGTATGTTGCTTTCTAATTAGTAGTGTTCATTTAAATAAGTCATTTTTCCATTCAAGCCCTTAGTTCTCTCATCCATAAAATGATGGAGTTTGAACTAAAGGACCTTTAACATTCTTTCCTTTGTCTCATTTAGCATCTTTTAATTAATTTTCTAATTAAAGAGTAAGTGATGAAAAATAAAATTAAACTACAAAAAAAGCATGTGACATCTCTAGTATAGATTCCTTAAGTTGTTGTGGGTTTTTTTTTAACATAGATTGGGGAAATACACATTTTGATTCCTCAATGGAAGCTGTGAAAAATGTAATAGTTTGAGATTTATTTGCACAGGTCTGACTAATGACTTGAAACGAAATGGCTATGGAAGGGAAATTATAAATTATCTTGAGGAAAATGCAACTTGAAACCTAAACATGTGTTTATAGTCTTTACTCTGGGATAGATGCCAAATGGGGCATTTTGCTTTAGCAAGTGGTGCTGGTGTAAGTGATTCCATTTTTGTGTGTCAACAAATAAACAAAAGGCTTCCAAAAATAGTCAAGGGTGCATGAGAATATCCACTCACTTACTGGCTGACTTGCCATCCCTTGAGTAGGATAGCCTTGAATTCTGAGTACAACTCTATTGGTTTACACCAGAAAGTGAAGGACTAAAAAATTGGGTTATGGCAAAGAGTACTGACTTTTAAGTCAGAGGATCTGAGTTCAGATTCTGTCCCCAACATTTACTCTGCATGGGCTTTGGCACCAACATAAAATATAATCACCTGGTCTCTGGATTTCACCGCACAACCAACTCATTTAATGTTTTTGTTATCCATTCATTTTATATCTTTTTAATTAGATTTACTGTATGATTTTGCTTTGGTAATAGTACTGTATCATACTCACACATGCCATGTAGTTTTCCATGGTGATATTTGCAGGAGTTTACATTGCTGGCATATTTTCATTATTCAAACAATGGACAGTTCTTTCATGGACAAATTAGTGCTCGTTAAAAACATTTTGAGATTTCTAACATAGAATATAACCTTTCCCCTCCTACTTTCTGTTTCCACAATGTCCCTTACATCTTTAACTTTTTTCTCTACTCACAAAGTACTTTAAATCTTCATCATGTGAAAACTCCTTTATAAACCATCTCCTGATCATTTCTACTGAGATGAATTTTTCCTTTTGTGAATCTTCAAGTGGTGGGTATTTAAAAGGGAAGATAAGAAAGTTTTTTAGACATAATATTCATCTTAGCAAAGTGGGAGATGAGAACATGTATAGGCAGTTAGAAGCATACGGAGAATTTGGGATTTGTGATGGGAGGAGAAAATTTGAACCACTGGTTTTGAACTATGAGAATGGATCAAAGATATAACAGATGTTATAATGCATGGGGTGATAGAAAAGGACACTAGTCTTACTTATTCTTGTTATATTTATAATTTTTGTCTATAAAAACTATCTGTAAAATAAGGTGAGCTCCTAGGATAGTTGTAAAGATAAAAGGGAGATATTATTTGAGAAGTACTTTGCAAACATTATGTATCTATATATGTGACATATTTTACACAGTGACTTGGAATAGGAATAGAGGAGATAGATAGTGGGGGAAACTTATGGTTTATTAATTAGCATAAAAAGAAGCATGTAATGAATCCAAAGATAGCTGATTATGCCTCACTGAAAGAAAAAATGTAATGAGAGAAGTCAACAGGATTATAGGAATGGATGTCCTATTACTAGTGAAGAAAACCTTTGGCAGACTTGAGACATAGAAATATAGAAGTTTGAATTCAGAGAGGGAAATTTCATATCTCTAAATCTCAGAGGTGGAACTGTGTGAAGTGATTGCAATGTCTGTAATTGACTGAGATAGAGTAAAAATACTGGTAATGAGTGTTTAGAAAGATGATAAAATGGGAGGACATTGTGTGTTTTAAAGGACAAGAACACATTAAATTATCAAGGAAAGAGGCATTGATAAAGTGGAGAAGTACTTAAATATGTGAGAAGGAAAAGGAATGTCTTGAAAGTAAGTAGATATCACTGACAAACATCTCCACTGGGTCATATAATTAATGTCATATGCTATGTTCAAAGACTTATTTTTTATCTTAGAATGCCAAATATTTACATTTATCTTAGTACTTGGAATATGCAATGAATATTTGTTGAACTTTTGTTAAGATTTATATTTGTATATATGCACATATTTACATATACATGTATGCATTACATATGTATAATGTATGGGTATGTCTGCATGTGGAAGGACAGTGGATAGAGCACTGGGCCTGAAATCTGGAAGACCTAAATTCAAACATAGTCTCAGACATTTAATAGACATGTGATCCTGGGTAAGTCACTTATTCCTGTTTACCTGAGGTTCTTCATCTCTACAATGAACTAGAATCCAGTATCTTTTCCAAGAAAATCAAAATGTGTTCATGAAGTTAGGAATGTTTGACTATGAATGAACAATCTGTGTATGTGTGTGTATAATTTATGTTATTGCTCCTGTTCTTTCCTATTTATCAGAACAGAAATTTATTAGTTACATTAAGAGTTTGTCTTGTTTGCTTCTGTTACTTTTTCAGAACCTGGCAAAGTATTTCACACCTAACAAGTACTTGATAATTTTTTCCCATTCTTTCATTCACAAGATAGGTGACTTTAAGAGATACAGAAGGAGAGAGAGAGAAAGAGAGAGAGAGAGAGAGAGAGAGAGAGAGAGAGAGAGAGAGAGAGAGAGAGAGAGAGAGAGAGAGAGAGAGAGAGAGAGATTCTATTTTATGGGTCAATTGAGGCAGTCTTGCATAGTCTATTACAACCATAAAGTATATGTGGGTATATATATATATATAACATTACAGCATGTAGGAACACGATTTTCTGGTATTCTCTCTATCTAAATCACTAGCAGGTAGCTTGGCAAACATTCCAAGGCTATTGCTCTATAGATGAGTTATGTCCTGTGACAGTAGTAGTCTAAGGTTAGAAATGTTTCCATGGATAATCATAGTGCCAATGCTCCCTCATCCCTCCAAAAGGGATAAAAGATTTAAAAAAGCCACATGTCCTCCAGCACCTTCTCATTTCTCTCCATGATAATATTGTATGTGACAATTACATGTCACTAACATTTGATATCTTGTTTCTCCACTGACAAACAAGACTCACTGTCTATATGACAGCCCAAGCTCAACCACAAAGATCATTGAAAAAGGAAATGGTCAAACCTAAAATGATCAGACTACAGATTTCTTCCCACTTCATTTATCCTGAAGCTAATTATGATTTAACAACATCTCATCAGATTAAGTCACTGACTCTATTCACTCATATCTAGAGTTCAAATTAGTTCATGTATTTGTAGCAGCAAGAAGATTAAATTCACATCAAGAAGTTATTTCAATATGACATGAACAATTACAGTCACAGTTGACTTTACCTCAAGGATCATTTGAATGGGGATAGTGGAATGAGAAGTCAGTATAATCTCTACTGAGTCCCTGTCATAATCCTTCTTTGAGGATTAGTTTACATTTGTTCAGATCAAGGTACTAACAATTTATTTATGTTTGGAGGGGAAAACATTCATGCCACATCCTCTCACAGACCCAGAGACATTTATTACGTTACTAGGCATGAGAATGATCCTTTGAGAATGGTCCCATTATAGGCACTCAATAATTCTGTGAAATAAATTATTTCTAAACTATTATCTTCCCAAAAGTTCTAATTGAAATCCCAGAGAATAATCTTTATGTTGTTAAATATTCTGAGCTTGAGCTGTAGGTTTAGAATATGAGCTTCTTGACATTCATGGCTTAATCACCACAGACACACACACACACACACACACACACACACACATATATATATATATATATATATATATTCCATCAAACTAAACATACCCTTTGACCCAGCAAGACCATATTACTAAGTCTGTATCTGAAAGATTAAAGGTAGGGGAAAAGACCAACTTGCATAAAATATTATAGATGCTCTTTTGGTGGTGGCCAAGAACTTGAAACTGAAGGGATACTCATTAATTGGGAAATGGTTGAGCAAATTGTGATATATGATTGTAATTGAATTCTATAGTACCATAAGAAATAACAAACAGGACAATCACAAAAAGGCTTGGGGAGACTTATATGAAGTGATGCAAAGTGAAGTGAGTAGAACCAAGATATACATGATATAAAAGTACATGATAACAACAGTATCATGCAATGATTAATTGTGAATGACACCTTTTAACAAAGCAAGGATGAGGGACCATTCCAAGGGACTCATGACAAAAAAAAAAGACTATCCCTCACTTTAGAAAGGAAGTGATGGAGTATAAATACAGATTTAAATATACCATTCTTCACTTTATTTCCTCTATGATTTTTTCTCTAATGTAAGCAATTTGTGTCTTTTTTCATGACATCATGAACATAGAATTATGTATTGCATGATAATACATGAATAACCTATATCAACAGGCCTGCTATCTTGGGGAGAGGTAAAATGTAAGAAGAAAACATGCATCACAGAATGTCAGAAAATGATAGTTATGGCTCAAGTCTTTGAGGCAGACATACAAATTAGAGTTTGCTTTGGTAGGAATTCTGCACTTAGAAAAGTAGTTATCAAATGTCTCTTGCATATACACCTCGCACCACACTCCCAAAGAACACAACTCTCTAACAATGGGATGGAGGGGGCAGTTCCCAGATCGGTATTAGCAAAAGTCCCTATCTGCTCTATGGCTTCCATTATACCCTCCTTTTCCTCTTTGTTGGCTTATTTTTCAAAGATGGGAACCAGTGGTAAAACACACACAAATCTCAGAAACTTCCCAGCTTCTCCTTATTTAGAGGTCATATTTTTATAGTCTTAAAAAAGGGAAGGACAAGTAAGGCTAATACAGGCTGTTGTCCTGGTCGCATTGCTACTGTCAGATGATGGCTTCCTCTCCTTTCTTTTCTACTCCTGTCTTTCAAAACAAAAGAAAGAACGAAGAACTAAAAATCCCTGTTGGGGTTTGTGGCCAGCCAACCTTTGCCTAGGATTGAACTATTCATATTTTAAAGATGGTTGATACACGAAGGTTATGTTAAGTATAAGAATGCAATTTTTTAAAGGGGGCATAGTCTTTTGCCTATGCGACTACAGTTTCAAATGAATAAGATTTGCATAACCATTACATACAATAACTATAGTCTATATGTTCAATTTGACATATGCTGACAAAACTCATTTCAAACTTGATTTTTTTCATTTTCTTTCTCCTATTAAGAAGAGAATGGGATGCCATTCATTTTTAAGATTCCTTGCTTACCATCAAAATCCTTAAAGCATCCTGCTAAATTAGGATTAATTGTACATGTTTTTATTTCATTAGATTTCTTTAATATAATATTATTCAGAAATAGCAATTGGAAGAGTGACAAAACTGGTTGCACATTCATCACGACCAAAGTCAAGGAGAATTCTTTATTAGTCCTAACTTGATGAATCAAAAGGAATGCCTTTATAAGAAGTGCCCATGAATTGTTTTTAAATATACAATGGTATTCATAATGTAAAGTAAGATTTGATGGTGAAGGGGACATCAATGAAAGATTTGCCCATCCAATACATCATTGTTTATAGCTTGCCTTCAAACTCTATCTGATGAAGTTACCCAAAGTTACTTCAGCAAAGTATTTTCTCATAGGAATGTTTCACTTTATGATCCATGATCTTGTTCAAAAATAGTTGATTGATCTCTGACTAAAATATAGTAAAATTATTTTTCATGCATGTGAGGAGGTATGTGTATGTATGTGTGTGCATAAATGACATCATTAGAATGAAATAAGGGAAAAGCAGGGAAGCAAACATTATTCCTTAAGTAAAATCAAAAAATAAGAAGTACTTCAGTAATATACTTCAAAATATATGAATTTACATGAATAGAAAGCAATACTAGAGTGGAAATTAAAGGGAAAGTGAAGGAAGAGAGAAGGAAAATCCATTAACATAGTTTTCAAATAGGAAAATTAAGAAAAATAATAGTGTCAGTCCCTGTAGATCAATTAAAGAATGGGAATCAAGCCAATGTTAGAAAGGAAAGAATAGTATTATAATCTTCTCTTGAAAGCTGTGGCAATGAGCCACTCATCCTGTTGGTTTTACCTTGGGCTGGTGCCCAGACTGGACAATTAATAGAATATTCTTGTCATGGTACCCTGTAACTTTATCTTCTTGCTGTTAACAAGGTGTCACTACAAACTATATGAATTGA
Source organism: Monodelphis domestica (assembly GCF_027887165.1). Lineage (NCBI taxonomy): Eukaryota > Metazoa > Chordata > Mammalia > Didelphimorphia > Didelphidae > Monodelphis > Monodelphis domestica. The sequence goes on along the minus strand of NC_077228.1, from coordinate 379,288,401 downwards.
TTTTATCTGTAGTCTACATTTAAATGAAACAAAAATTAATTGAGAGCAATGAAAGAATAGAGAAATGCATGTAGGCAAAAATGAAAAGTGGTCTTTGGTTTCTTGAAAAATTTAGGGTGGATGGAGAAGACAAAATATTGAAGAGATTTCTAAGATATGGATTATATTTAAACCCTCAAATTTATGTAAAACTTAACCATATTTGGATGCTTTGGTTCCATGAAAACAAATATGTTTGTATTTGGAAACTTCTAATATATAGAATGAGGCAAAATGATCTCTTGAATATTTTAAATTTATTCAAGGCAAAATATTTTATTCCCTCTATACTAGTCCAATGGAACATAGAATCATAGGTTAGGCCTTTGAAGTAATTTATTTCAATGCACACACACACACAAATACACACACACACAACTCAACCACATTTTACTGATGATCTTCAGAAATGGACTAAGTGATTTGGTTAGAATTATAAAATTAGTAATGCTCTAAGAGAGAATTTGAAGACAGGTCTTCCTGACTTTTAAGTCAGGCCATCTATTCACAACACCACACCTCACTCTTCAAATATAATTTCTTCTGCATCCTTAACCATAAACTTAAAATATGAAGTCAATAATTTCTCTCTGTGCAACTTAGACTCATTAGTGGTAGTTCATTTAAAGTTCAATTGGGTTCTCCTTTCAGACCCCACTCTGATCAGCCTGGGAGATCCCAATTTCTCTATTTCCTAACTAGGCTAGTTCATCTTTCCTTAATGCAATCTTATGGCATCCTGCTCTTAGAGGTTCACCATTTTAAAAAATAACTTTTTAGGAATACCTGATCTGCTTAGTCCAGTGAAGCTCAGAATTCCTCTGCTACAGAGATGCGATAACATGAGCTTCCACTATATTGGAGATTACTGATGTGCATCACCTAGTCAAGCAAGATGACTCTTCCATTACAATATGCAAGTGTTTGGTCAAAAACTTCTAATGTAGTTTTAAACAACCAATTAAGTAAAATAAAGTATTTGATCACTTATTTCTACAACGTAGCAAGTGAGATCTTCAATTATATTCTCTATAATTAAGCACAACTAATTCAATTTAGTCTCTTCAAAATCAAGAACATGGCCACGGTCAACCAATTGTTCCCATTCTTTTATCTTTCCTTCATTTCCCTTGACAAGTTGCATTGCTAGGTTTCAAAATGTCATAATCAATCACCAGAAAATAGACACAAACGACAGAGTCTAAACTGTATGATTACAAATATATGATAAGCATGATTCATTCTCTTCCCATTATTCCATATCATTTTTGCCACATTACATGGAAATCCCCTGGAACTCAGTATTTGATAAATGAACTGAGTCTTAGGGAAAAAAATCAGTTTCTTTTCCATGTCAGCAATGCATTTCTGAGTAAAAGACAGGACATTATTAACAATTAAAAAAGCTATCTTTATTAAAATTCATTTGTATATTTCATCTTCACATAGAAAATTGGGAGGCATCCACTAAAATACTGAAAATACTTATGACTGATGCCATTACATTTGACTTTCTCACACAGACACTTTACAGACAACAATATCTCCTCTGAGAATCCTGAAGCCAATGAAGAATTAATTACTGTCACTAACATCATCATTTTTAACAGGACCCTATATGCAATGACAGTTGATATTACTTTGCAACCATATAGGTTATGTTGACAAAATGTCAATACAAATAAGCACATATAAATTAATGAATAAAAAGAAATAAATGGACTAATGAGTGAATAAATGAATTAAATAATTGATGAAAGAATGAACAAAAGCAAAAAAAATAGAATAAATACCAATTCACAACTTCACCAGCAGTTTCCCACTTTATATTAGTGTCCCACTTTTGCCACATCCCCTCCAACATTTATTACTTTCCTTTGCTGTCATATTGGCCAGCCTACTAGGTGGAGTTGTTTTAATTTACATTTCTATAATCAGGAGGGATTTAAAACACTTTTTCATGTGCTTATTGATAATTTTGATTTTATCATGTGAAAATTGACCATTAATGTCACTTGACCATTTGTCAATTGTGGAATGGCTTGATTTTTTTTTATAAATTTGACATAGTTCCTTATATATTTGGGAAATTTAACCTTTATCAGAGAGTTTTGTTATAAAAATGTTCTCCCAGTTTGTTGCTTTCCTTCTACATTTGATTGCATTGGTTTTGTTTGTACAAACCTTTTAATTTTATATAATCAGTCATTCATTTTACATTTTGAAATGCTCTTTATGTCTTGCTTGGTCTGAAATTCCTTCCTTTCCCACAGATCTGACAGGTATAATATTCTATGTTCACCTATTAGTCAAACCATTCTGGAAGACAATTTGGAACTATGAGCAAAAGGTTTTAAAAGGCTTCCATCTCTTTGACCCACCCATACCACTGCTGGGATTGGACCCCAAAGAGATAATAAGGAAAAAGACTTGTACAAAAATATTTATAGCCATGCTCATTGTGGTGGCAAAAAAATAGAAAATGAGGGGTTGCCATAAATTGGGGGGTATGACTGAACAAATTGTGGTATATGTTGGTGGTGGAATATTATTGTGTTGAAAGGTGAACTAGAAAGACCTCCAGGAACTGATACAGAGTGAAAGGGACAGAACTAGGAGAACATTGTACAGAAACTGATACATTCTGACATAATTGAATGTAATAGACTTTTCTACTAGCAGCAATGCAATGGCCCAGGACAATCCTGAGGAATTTATGAGAAAGAATGCTATCCACATCCAAAGAAAGAACTGTGGGAGTAGAAATGCAGAAGAAAAATATACAGTCATATGGTTTGATAAGGATATTATTGGGGTTTGGATGCCAAAAGATCACTCTGCTGAAAATATGAATAACAAGCAAATAGGTTATCAACAATAATACATGTATAATCCAGTGAAATTGCTTGTCCACTCTGTGAGGGGGTGGGAAGAAGGGCAGGAAAAATCATAAATCATGTAACCATGAAAAATATTTTAAATAAAAATAATGAATAAATAATCAGACATGTAGATGAATGAGAATGAATGCAAAAGCAAATGCATGAATACACAAATGAATCAATCAATAGATGATTGAATTAGCCAATAAATAAGTGAATAAGAAAAGATAACCTTTAACAGGCAATGCATAGAACCTGCAGCTTGATTTGTTCATTCACATTTTCTTTTTTTTTTAACTCTTACCTTCTATATTAGAATTGATACTAAATATCAGTTTCAAATCAAATGAGAAATAAGGGTTAGCTTTATTATGCTAAATTAGTAATTGGATTAAGTGACTTTCCTAAGGTGACACAGCTAGGAAGTTTCTGAGGTCACATTTGAACTCAGAACCTCCCATCTCCAGGCCTGATATTCTATCCACTAAGAGACCTTACTGTCCCCTACCCCCACTTATATTTTTCTATGGAATTTCATTATTGGGCATCTGAGGTAATAAAAGTCTAGTAAGTTTTAACTCCTGTTTTTTTTCAGCAGCTACTGGGTTATGGGGGATGGCCTTGCACAAATGCAGGAAGATCTTGGTTCAGGTTCCCTAACTTACAAATATTAACTGTGGGCATGAACAAATTATCTAATTTTTGAATATAATCAAGTAATTCTCTAAGGGAAAATATTGACTTATAGTGATGGAATTAATTTGTATATTTGGGCCTTACCCAGGGGTATACTTTTAAATATTTAACAACTGGGGTCTCCAGAAATAGTTTTCAATTTAATCTGTATTAACATTTTCCAAAACCTAGACACTCAACAAAACAACAAATCAACATGATTATTAGTGATTTGATTTATGAAGTAAAAGTTGGCCCATTGAAAATAGAATCAAATCATCAAGAATGAAATTACAAGTTTAACAGAAATTAGTTTATTAAATACAGCTTCTTCTTGCCACTCTGTGTCATTTTAAAGTGCTCTGCTCAATATAAAATTTAATAATATTTATCTAAATATTTAAGATCATCAAAAATATAGTATGTGGTAGGCTATGAAAACATTTTGCTATCATGACTTATAAAATGATCTGTTACCATGTCTCATATGCTGTTTGCTTTTGCAAGAATATAACTCTACTTTTCATGTAGCAGCCAGTCTTTTAACATAGCAGACATTTTGTTGACTATACCCAAAGGTAAGCCTTTTTACCTTCCTCTACATAAAGCAAAAATCTCAAGTTTTACTCCTATTTCACTTGAAGATTAGTGGGATTTTGCCACAGTCAAGACTAAAGAACATGACTTACTGTAGTGGCCTCAGAAGAAAAAATCATATGGGGGAATGAAAATTAGAAGTGGACATACCCAAGAAGTTCAATGACAAACATAATTATTTAAGTTTTGCTGAAATTCGATATAACCTTGACTTCAACTCAGTCTTGTAATATTTCAGGAGATCTGATTATTCTAGTTTTCTCTTTTGTTCTTTTACTTCAGTGCTGAAAGGAAAAGCAAATGTCCTTTTTTCCCTAGGAAACAACCAGACTTCTGCACATTAGCTTTCACTGACCTATCCAGTCCAAATAAAGTGTGGTTTAATTTCCAAACTTTTAGATACCCTATGAATAGGGACATTTGTAAAGAAATTATAAGGCTAAATGAAGTCTCACCTTAGCTGGGCATTGTAGTTCCTCAGAAAAGGTCTCAATGCTACATATTGCATAATTGTCAATATAGTTTACATTTCTTATACTTAACATTTTGAAATCTCAAAAAGATTGAAACAATATCAGAAAATCAAAAGGATAACTTGATTCCTCTCACTTAACAACTTCCTTCCAAGGAATTCACCTATAAAATAAGATTATAAGTCACACAATATTCATTTAATGAATTTGATTAACAAGATTTATTGTATAATAAAAACACTGTACTTGGGCAGCTAGGTGGCACAGTGGATAGAGTGGTATGCCTGGAGTTGATGTCTTCTTGAATTCAAATCTGGTCTCAGATACTTATTAGATGTATGACCATGGACAAGTCAGTTAACTCTATTTGCCTCAGTTTCTTCTTCTAGAAAATGAGATAGAGAAGAAAATAGCCAACTATCCCAGTATCTTTGCCAAGAAAACCATAAATGAGGTCATGAAGAGTGGGATATGACTGATAATCAACTAAATAAGAACACAATACTTAGGGATCATAAAGAAAATGAGAAGACATGATAGTTACCTTCAGGGTAACTATCATTGCCTAGATGCAAGATATATATATATAGATCTACATATATATATATATATATATATATTCCAATTAATTTGCTCTAATCTTGTATCAGACAGAATAGTAATGCAACTCCAGACAAAATAATGTTTTCTGATCCTTCTGAAGTGATACCAAATGAGTAATAATTGTTAAACCATCTGAAATATTCTAGGTTGGGACCTATGCTTTCTTTAATATTGCAATTGTGAGGAAATTCTCTCTAACAATACAGATTGACAATGATTTTATTATTAATGATCTTAGACAGCTGTCTGGTTGAACTGAGAGGTTAAATAACTTACTCAGGGTCAAATAGTTTGAATAATCAGAGGCTAACATGAAACTATATGTTCCTGACTCCAAGGAAAGCTTCCTATTTATTATACTATACTGCACTTTGAAATTTGCTATGCAAATCTAAGAATTTATCTCCCTGTCATTTGTTCTCTCCTCTCTAAACTCTGGTAGTTATAATCCCTATGCTTATTCTAATAGCTGACTCACAACATGTTTATGTTGTCAAAGTATTTTCCATTCATTTCATCCAATGCTTACAATAACCTTCTGAACTTTTTGCCATTATTATTCCCATTTTGTAGATGGCAAAACATAATCAGAGAACTTTATTTTTTTCTATTTTGCATTACTATTAAGTATCTGATATAGGATGAAAATGTATATCTATTAAACCCTTACCTTCTGTCTTGGAATCAATACAGTGTATTGGTTCCAAAGCAGAAGAGTGGTAAGGGCTAGGCAATGGGGGTCAAGTGACTTGCCCAGGGTCACACAGCTGGGAAGTGTCTGAGACCAGATTTGAACCTAGGACCTCCCGTCTCTAGGTCTGGCTCTCAATTCACTAAACTACCCAGGTGCACCCTGTCTTCTTTATTCTTAATCCCAGTCTAATACATTACAAAAGGTTACCTATGTTAACTCTGTTGTTAAGTCATTTATCAGTTGAGATTTTCTTGAAAAAAATATCAGTGGTGTGCCATTTCATTCTCTAGCTCATTTCCCATATTCCAGATAAGGAATCTGAAGTAAACAAAGCTAAGTAACTTGCCCAGGCTTTCACAGCTAGTAAATGTATGGACCCAGATTTGGACTCAGGAAGAGGTTGTTTCTTGACTCCAATCTGGGCACTCTATTTATAGTGCTATCTAACTGCCCTGTTGTCAGAGACCATATTTGGGACAGATGGCGACCGTTCTGACAGTAACCCTCATCTCTATCCTGCTACCAGCCACCAGATCAGGAAGCCCACACATCCCCGTTCATCAAGTATGGGAGATTGTCAATCCAGTTAATCAAGCCGTTCTTGCCTCTGTCTCCAGTTCCCAGTGGCCGCACCTTACATGGTTCCCCCAACTGACCATCGACCTTTGTGTCCTCGGTATCCTGTACCAGTCATCAATGCATTATTGTGCCCCAAATGTGCCCGGCCTCCCGATTCAGGACCATTGGACCCAATATACCCAGTTCCCTCTATACGGCTGCCCTGGGTTCGGCCAGCCAGACCACTGCGGGGACCAGTCAGATGGATTCTGTGCCACATGGGGCTGTGTGACTTTTGGCACTGCTCATTGGATCACCAACAAAGACTTGATTACCATCGCCCGAAATCCCTCCCGCCCTCAGACCTGCTCCTTTAATCCCCCCAATTGCAACCCTCTTATTATTAAATTCACCAACAAGGGCAAAACGGATCCCCGTTGGACGGAAGGACTCACCTGGGGACTGCGCCTTTATAAAAGGGGCCCCGATGATGTCCTTCTCTTCACACTCCGACTGCGTGTGACCCCTATTGCCACCCCCATGGGTCCTAATTTTGTTCTTACCGACCAATGCCGCCCCTCATATCGGTACCCTCAGCCCCCCCCCCCCCCCCCCCCGTCCCCTACCCAATTCCCCTCCTTTACTCTCTCACTTACCCCTATTCCCAAAGTACCTCCTGGCACCACTGATAAACTCCTCAACCTCATTGATAGCTCCTATTTGGTTTTGAATGCTACCGCCCCGAACCTTACGATCAGCTGTTGGCTATGTCTCCACTCGCAGCCCCCATACTATGAAGGAATCGCCTTTACCTATTACCCTCACAACACCTCTGCCCCTTCCCCTCACTGCGCCCGGTTCCCCCACCGCCTCACCCTTGCCAAAGTCTCCGGAAAAGGCCTCTGCCTAGGTCACCCCCCTTCCCCTCACTCCCATCTTTGTAATGTTACCCTTTCCGTCTCCCACTCCCCTTATTATCTAGAAGCCCCCAATAACACCTTTTGGGCCTGCAACACCGGCCTCACCCCCTGCATCTCCCTTCAGGTCTTTAATACCTCCTCCGAATTCTGTGTGCTTATACAATTATGGCCCAGAATTACCTATCACTCAGACACCACTTTGGATAAAATTTTGTCTCCGTTCCCTCGGATTGTACGGGAACCCCTCTCTACTATTGCCATTATTCTAGGTATCGGGGGTCTTGCTGCCGGCATTGGTACCGGCACCACCGCTCTCCTACAGACCCAACACCTTACAGCTTTACATTCTGCTATGACATCTGACCTCGATATCCTAGAAAAGTCTGTCTCTGCTTTAGCAAAATCCCTATCCTCCCTCTCAGAAGTTGTACTGCAGAACAGACGTGGCCTCGACCTGCTTTTTTTAAAAGATGGGGGATTATGTGTAGCCATTAAAGAAGAATGCTGCTTTTATGCTGACCACATGGGCATGGTCAGAGAATCAATGGCAAAATTAAGAGAACGCCTAGCCCTTAGAAAAAAGGAGGCCGAGGCCCAAGATGGATGGTACAACAACCTTTTGAGAAAATCCCCTTGGCTCTCTACTCTAATTCCCACAATAATAGCTCCCTTTATTATCATCCTCCTAATACTCACCTTTGGCCCTCGGGCTTTCCAACGCCTGACTGGACTTATTAAATCAAACATTGACTCAGCCCTTACTAAGTTCCCTACGGTCCAATATCATCATATCGAAATAACAGATACTGACCAACCACACACCCCTACTGATCCTCTCCAATTTAATAGCAGGGCGGTAACCCAATGACGGGAATAGCACAGGTCCTTGACCCTTGATGGTCAAGCAACTCCCCCTGTGTAGCCTAAGACAGGGGCCGTCGCTGCGGTCCTGACTTAAAACCTTCCCTCTATAAAAAAGAAAGGGGGAATTGTCAGAGACCATATTCGGGGACAACTTGACCTGAAACAAGATTAAGGATCTTTGGGAAACTGAACAAACAAGTTACCTCCCGAAAACAGGCGTCGCCAAGACCAACAGCCACAAACCATAACAATAACCATTCTTCATGTTCCCTCCTGGTACAAACCGTCTTTAATCACCACCACCCCCCTTTACCTCAAGCATATATATTCTTGCCTTGCGCCTGCAATAAACGGAGCCTTGACACTACCAGATTGACTCTGTCTCTCTATTGCGTGCTTGGTCTCCCCCTCTCTACCCCTATGGTCTCTTTTTAGGTGGCTGCTTCCCGGACCCCACTGTTGCAATTTCCGGCTGGCACGGATACCCTGTCAGCTCTTTTAGCATCTTCAATTTCTTTTTTGATGAGATTTTTCTTTTTTTAATTTAAGATTTGCACAGTTCTCTTCTGTCTTAAAAAAGTATTTCATGTGACCACCTGTCTTCTATCAGTTTTCTCTCCTTTTCAATGCCAAACATTTCAGAAATTTATTCTACAGATGTTGCAAATCTCCACTGAGGGCAAAATATGGATGGGTGTTAATAGTTGTCTCAGACCCTTGAAAACATATAAATATCATCAAGTCATTGTTTATCCAAAGTGCATCAAACTAAACCCAAAATATGGGTGAAATAACCATAATTTTGCTACAGTCTTTTATGTCCAAGGGATGTGCCTCCTTCTCTAAATAGATTATCACATTTATAAAAGAATCATCTCATTTCTTTCATCTAGCTCAGAGCCAGAATTGCCAGGATGATACCCATTTAAAGGACCAAGGTCTCTCTGACACATGGCAGGTTCATTTTCCCACATACCAGAATCAAAGGAGATGCTTTGTTACTCATGATTTTATCCATTGTCTGCCATCTCTATTGCCTTCTGGCTACTTCTTAAAAATATGAGGTTTCTGAGGGGATGGGAATCATTTGGTAAAGGGATATGGGGTTAATCCCTGTGGATGAAACTCCTCTCACCTCATGAATTTACTCAACTCCAAAAGATGGGTATAATAGGAAAGAAAGAAAGATTATTGATAGAATTCTAGGATTTTTAGTTAAAAGAGACTTTAGAGATTATTTGATACTACCACTATATTCAATTTTGCTTTTGTACACATAAATTATACTTTCCTAAATGGAAAATTAAGAGTGTGGATTGTATGTTCTTTGAAGTTGCTTTTATCTCATCTCCTTCATTTCCAAATACATAATCCTCTCTTCCCCTATCTACTGAGCCTTCCTTTCTTTAAAGACTAAAAAATAATTTTAAAATTTGTTCAGCAAAATCAACTAACACATTAACCAAGTCTGACAATATATTCAGTGTTCTACACCTATAATCCCTCACTTCTATAAAGCAAAGAAAGTATTTTTTTCTCTGATTCCAAGTTTTGTCATTATAATTGTGTTTAGAATGTTGTCATTATTTTTCTTTACATTAACATTGTGACAGTTTTTGTATTGTTTTCTTCCTTTTCCTTATCATATCCATCATCACTTTTTCTATCAATTTCTCTGAAATTCTTGGAATTTTTTATTTATTTTATTTTATTTTAATTTTTAACAGCATATTGATAATCCATTACAACCATGTGCTGTATAATTTGTTAAGTGATTTCCCATTGATGCCAACTTTCACTTAATAGATATGGGAATCAAGGCCCAGAAAGGAAAAAATAACTTACTTAGAATTAAGAATTGACCATCATCATGTGCTACATCAAGAGTTAGGAAGTCTGGGTTTTAATCCCAGCTCTAACACTTATCAATTTGTGATAATTCCTCAGAGCCTCACTTTCTTTTCCTGTAAAATGGGGATAATAATATTTCATTTAGCACTGTCTCTTAGGATTATTAGGAAGAAGAAACTTTTCAGGCTTCAAATCATTATATAAATGTATGTTGTTAGTTGGACAGGGCAAATGTTCTACAAAGCAGAGGTGGACCAAATAATTGTAATGTCAATATACAAAGTGTGGCCATGATTGTTTGTGATTTAGATGGATTAGAAAGAGAAATTTTTAGAGGTGATTCATCATTAAAAACGTTGAAGTTGTCATGGATAGTGGCAAAAAGAAAAAAAAAGAAAAATGATAGGTTGAACAGAGAAAATGGGAAACAAATGCTGAATATATCAAGTCCTGTCAAATATCTTTCAAAATACAGTTACTTACGCATTTCTTTCTATCCGTAGGTACTGTTATTATTCTAGTATTGATTATATTCCTGGATTATATAATTGTCTCCTAATTTACTTCCTTGCTCAGATCCAATTTATCCTATATATAATTGCAAGGCAATTCACTAAATGAGAAGTATGCTACACTAGAAATTATACTTGTTCTTGAGTCAGGGAACCTGGGTTCAAATTTTAGCTTTTCATTTACTACTTATGTGACTTTGGGAAGTAATTTAACTTCCCCTAAACTTTATGTTCCTCTTTTGTAAAATGAAGATATTATGCTACCTCTGTGCTGGCCATGTACTCCAACCTTTCAAACTATAGACCAGTGATTTTATGACTTTCTCTTCTCTAAAACCCACACTAGCTCCCTATCTCCTGTAGTTATATAATATGGCACAAACACTAGTGTAAAAATTATTAACTAACCAGAAAATTATTAACCAATCATAGAAAGTTATCAAAAATGAGTAATAATACATGCAGCAGACATAAGATACTGATGAACAATACTTGACAGATTGCTTCAGTTACTATAGTCAAAGTCAAATTATATGTCAAATATAACACATAGACATTTCACAATGGTACATGCATGTCTATAAAATGAATAAATAAATGCACTGAATTAATATCAATGGTAGACCTACTAAACAATATGAAAAGTCAAACAGAATATTAAGCAATATTAACAAGGAAATGGAGCTAGAAAACAGGTATAAAGTCAAGACAAAACAAAAGCATGACATAATTAATTTCATAAGTGGAAGCATATTTGAAAAAAAGTGTGGCCCTATGAACATGTGCAGTTCTCTTCAAGGAATATAACATGAGGTAACATTGGCATTATCCTCTGGAGATATGTATAATGATTTCCCTAGTTTCATCTGGGCACTGGATTATTCTAGTCACTGGGTGAATAATTCTATTCCTCCTATGACTAGGTGACTGATCACTCCTGTACCTATGCTACTCAATACTATAGGCTGATATCAATCTTCATTAGAACTTTTGTTTTATCCACCTAACTGCAGCAATATAAGAACCTCAAGCTAGCTAAAGAGGTTAGTACATTTTTTAGGTTACTACATTCTGAAGGAATTGATGACCCCAAAAGTCTCTAGTACCAAAATAGTAGTCCTGCTACTAAAAAAAAAAGTTGTCTCACTTCTTGGGAATTGACTACCAAGATGCAGTCCATAGGGACTTCTGTACTTGAAACATCTGCTTATGTTCCCTTGTCTGAGATCAGGATCAGTGTCTTAAACAAGGCCAGAAGGCAAACCTTTTTTGTTAGAGTCTGAGGAGAGAAATACCTCCTAGCCTTATCCCAACCATTTCGGCAGCCAACTAACTCACTGATTGACAATGAGTGATTACAGTGAATTTTTGTATTTTCTGAGCTCTCCCCAGTGTCAGGAGTTTCTTTGTGAAAAAAGTAAGTTATCTAACCTCTCTACAACTAGGCAAGGCTGACCTTTCCATCAGTCTTCCAAATTATGGATTCTGTGAAATCCAAGATTTCTCAATAAAACTCTTATCTCCTTGTTGAAATTCTTGCCAATAACATGAGCATTATATCATCCTTTATTTATTTTATCATCCTTTATAAGGATGCTATAGGTAAGTAGTAACCTTCTAAGAAAGGCAAACTAGCAATGGCTATCTCTGGATTCTTTCTCATCTTTAAATTTTATTTTCATCTGAGAGACATATTGGCATTTGAGTATCAAAAGGCTCTGACTTTTCTTCAAAGACCCCAAAATATTGATAGGAATGGCTTATTATTAAACATTAGCAAATAGGGTATAAAGCAGGTGACATTGTACATGTGTATCAAAAAATTCACACTATGGTTCCCCTGAGGTTTTCCTTTTGTCCCTCTGAGCCAGCAGAGCTGCCCATCTGGTGTTTAATAGCTAAATCTAGCAACAGTCTACTATAACTACAAAGGAGGTCAATACACAAGCCTTTTGCTTAGACCTAAATCCAGGTAAAGAATTTGCATATCAGACGAACAAGACAGCAGTCATACTTACCCTGGTTCTGACAACTCTGCAAACACTTAAAGATTACAGGTTGTCAGACTGAGCTGTCTCTGAGATCCTATTAGAACAAATTCCCACTTCCGGTCAAGAAGGCAGCTTAGAGAACTAAAGTTCAGATCTCCAGAAACCCTTCCTTACCAATCTCAAAGAATATGCTCCTAGGGCACCAAAATTCAAAACGAACAACAGGATAAATCCCGGGAACCCTCCTCCTGGACGTGGATCTAAAGGAACAGCCCCCCAAAAGCCAGAACGCGAGATCACTCGGACCTAAGGAGTAGGCAGAAGGTAGGTCCCAGGACCCATGCCCCCCAACCCAGAGCACTGAATCTGAGGCAGCAGTGGGAACCTCAGAGCCAGCAAAAGAACATCAGGGCCAGCTATTCTGAAGGCCCTGAAGGCACCCAACACAGATGGCAGGGAAACAGAGAGAGACGGAGGGGAGCCTGTAGGCCCCTGGCTGGATCCTTCCATCTGAGTCTCATGGAAGGTCCCTGCTTCAGGGCATACTCAGTCCAACCCAGCTGAAGTTAATCCTTTCAGGAGCCCTCGGAGCTCCTGGAAGCCACAGCCCCTCTCCCCTCAGAGTGCAGGCTCTTCTGGCCAGCAAAGGCACTGAAATACCTTGCTGACAGTTCAGAGCCAGGCTCAAAGAGTGGAAGTAAGGCATCAAAGAAGCATCAGGAGGGAACTGAGAGCATTAATTCCCCAAAGCCCAGGCTTCCCTGGGAAGGCAGAATAGCAGCTGCATAGAAAGGACAATTTGCCTATGGCTAAAGCCTCTGAACACCAAACAGAGATAAGAAAAGCTAGTCCTCCCCACTCAGATAGAGATGGCAAACAGCATAGAAAAGCCTCAAAATGCCAAGAAAAACAAGAAGAAGGGGGCGACTTTGGACACATTTTATGTAGCAAAAATACAAAATGCAGAGGAGATAGAAGAGGAAACACAAGCAAATGCTCAGAAACCTTCCAAAGGAAATAGAAGCTCTCCACAAACTCATGAAGAATTTGAATCGTAAATGATCAAAAAGATGGAAGCCTTCTGGCAGGGAAAGTGGGAAATAATGCAAAAAGAATTCACACAACTACAAAACCAGTTTGACCAAATTGAAAAGGAAAACCAGGCTTTAAAGGTCAGAATCAGGCAACTGGAAGACAACAAGCAGGTAAAAGAGCAAGAATTAATAAAGCAAAGCTAAAAGACCAAGAAATTAGAAGACAACATAAAATATCTCATTGACAAGGTCATAGACTTGGAAAATAGAGGGACAAGAGACAATTTAAGAATAATTGGACTACCAGAAAATCCAGAAATAAACAGCAAACTCAACATAGTAATACAAGATATAATCAAAGAAAATTGCCCAAAGATTCTAGAACAAGAGGGCAATACAGGCATTGAAAGAGTCCACAGAACACCCTCTACTCTAAATCCCCAAAAGACAACTCCCAGGAATGTAATTGCCAAATTCCAAAGCTTTCAGCAAAAGAAAAAATCCTACAAGAAGCCAGAAAAAGACAATTTAGATATAAAGGAATGCCAATCAGGGCCACACAAGACCTTTTAAGTGCCACTTTGAATGACCGTAAGGCATGGAACATGATTTCCAGAAAGAAGAGAGAGCTAGGCCTTCAACCAAGAATCAGCTATCCATCAAAACTGACTATATACTTCCAAGGGAAAGTATGGGCATTCAACAAAATAGAAGATTTCCAAGTTTTTGCAAAGAAAAGATCAGAGCTCTGTGGAAAGTTCAGTATCAAAAAACAAAGAGCATGGAATACCTAAAAAGGTAAATATGAAGGAAAGGGAAAAGGAGAAAAATGTTATGTTTTTCTTTTATTCAAACTCTCTTCTATAAGGACTACATTTGTATCAATCTATGTATATTAATATGTGGGGAAAATGTAATGTGTAAATAGGGTAAAATAAAAACCAAATAAAATAATCTTTCTCACACAAAGATTCACATGGGAGGGGAGGGGAAGAAAACTCCTATAAGAAGGAGAGGAAGAGAGTTTGTACTTCAACCTTACTCTCAGGGAATTCAACTCTGAGAGGGAAGAACATCCAGATCCATTGGGATCTTGAATTCTATCTTACCCAACATGGGTAGGGAGAAGGGAAAGCCAAGGGGGAAAGGGGGGGGAAGGGAACACAAAAAAGGGAGGGAAGAAGAGGGGGAAGGAGAAGGAAACAAAAAGGGAGGGGCTAGAAAAGGAAACATATCAAGGGAGGGGACAAGGGGGGCTGATTTAAAGTAAATCACTGGATTAAAAGGTTAGAGCAGAAGAAGAAAGGTTAGAATTAGAGAAGGATATCAAAATGCCAGGGAGTCCACAAGTGACAATCATAACTTTGAACATGAATGGGATGAAATCACCCATAAAACTTAGATGAATAGCAGAATGGATTAGAATCCAAAAGCCTAACATATGTTGTCTTCAAGAAACACACATGAGGTGAGTAGACACCCACAAGGTCAGAATTAAAGAATGGAGTAAGACCTTCTGGGCCTCAACTGACAGAAAGAAGGCAGGAGTTGCAATCATGATATCTGATAAAGCCAAAGCAAAAATTGACCTGATTAAAAGGGATAGGGAAGGTAATTATATTCTGTTAAAAGGGAATTTAGATAATGTGGAAATATCACTAATCAACATGTATGCACCAAATAGTATAGCACCTGAATTTCTAATGGAGAAACTAGGAGAATTGAAGGAAGAAATAGACAGTAAAAACATATTAGTGGGAGACTTGAACCAACCATTATCAAATTTAGATAAATCAAATCAAAAAATAAATAAGAAAGATGTAAAAGAAGTGAATAAAATCTTAGAAAAATTAGAATTAATAGACATATGGAGAAAAATAAATAGGGACAAAAAGGAATACACCTTCTTCTTAGCACCACATGGCACATTTGCAAAAATACACTAGGTCACAGAAACATGGCATACAAATGCAGAAAAGCAGAAATAATAAATACAGCCTTTTCAGATTACAAGGCAATAAATATAATGATCAGTAATGGTATGTGGAAAACCAAATCAAAATTTAATTGGAAATTAAACAATATGCTACTCCAAAATTGTTTGGTTAGAGAAGAAATCATAGAAATAATTAATAATATCATCGAGGAAAATGACAATGGCCAGACATCCTTTAAAACTTTTTTGGATGCAGCCAAAGCAGTAATCAGAGGTAAATTCATATCCCTGCGTGCATATATTAACAAACTAGGGAAAGCAGAGATCAATGAATTGGAAATTCAAATAAAAAAACTCGAAAGCGATCAAATTAAAAACCCCCAGTAGAAAACCAAACTAGAAATCCTAAAAATTAAGGGAGAAATTAATAAAACTGAAAGTGATAGAACTATTGATTTAATAAATAAGACAAGAAGCTGGTACTTTGAAAAAACAAACAAAATAGACAAAGTACTGGTCAATCTAATTAAAAAAAGGAAAGAAGAAAAGTAAATTAACAGCATCAAAGATGAAAAGGAGGACATCACCTCCGATGAAGAGGAAATTAAGGCAATTATTAAAAATTACTTTGCCCAATTATATGGCAATAAATACACCAATCTAGGTGATATGGATGAATATATACAAAAATACAAACTGCCTAGACTAACAGAAGAAGAAATAGAATTCTTAAATAATCCCATATCAGAAACAGAAATCCAACAGGCCATCAAAGAACTCCCTAAGAAAAAATCCCCAGGACCCCATAGATTCACCAGGGAATACTATGAAACATTCAGAGAACAGTTAATCCCAATACTATACAAACTATTTGACATAATAAGCAAAGAGGGAGTTCTACCAAACTCCTTTTATGACACAAACATGGTACTGATTCCAAAACCAGGCAGGCCAAAAACAGAGAAAGAAAATTATAGACCAATCTCCCTAATGAATATAGATGCAAAATCTTAAATAGGATACCAGCAAAAAGACTCCAGCAAGTGATCAGAAGGGTCATCCACCATGATAAAGTAGGATTTATACCAAGGATGCAGGGATGGTTCAATATTAGGAAAACAATCCAAATAATTGACCACATCAACAAGCAAACCAACAAAAATCACATGATTATTTCAATAGACGCAGAAAAAGCCTTTGATAAAATACAGCATCCATTCCTATTAAAAACACTAGAAAGCATAGGAATAGAAGGGTCATTCCTAAAAATAATAAACCGTATATATCTAAAACCATCAGCTAATATCATCTGCAATGGGGATAAACTAGATGTATTCCCAATAAGATCAGGAGTGAAGCAAGGATGCCCATTATCACCTCTATTATTCAACATTGTACTAGAAACACTAGCAGTAGCAATTAGAGAAGAAAAAGAAATTGAAGGCTTCAAAATAGGCAAGGAGGAGACCAAGTTATCGCTCTTTGCAGATTACATGATGGTCTACATAAAGAATCCTAGAGATTCAACCAAAAAGCTAATTGAAATAATCAACAACTTAGCAAAGTTGCAGGATACAAAATAAACCCGCATAAGTCATCAGCATTTCTATATATCTCCACACATCTCAGCAGCAAAAACTAGAAAGAGAAATCCCATTCAAAATCACCTTGGACAAAATAAAATACCTAGGAATCTATCTCCCGAGACAAACACAGGAACTATATGAACACAACTACAAAACACTCTCCACACAACTAAAACTAGACTTGAGCAATTGGAAAAAACTTAACTGCTCATGGATAGGACGAGCCAATATAATAAAAATGACCATCCTTCCCAAACTTATTATCTGTTTAGTGCCATACCCATGGAACTTCCAAAAAATTTCTTTACTGATTTAGAAAAAAACATAACAAATTTCTTTTGTAATAACAAAGGATCAAGGATATCCAGGGAAATAATGAAAAAAATACAAAGGGAGGGGGCCTTGCAGTCCCAGATCTCAAGCTATATTACAAAGAAGCAGTCATCAAAACAATTTGGTACTGGCTAAGAGAGAGAAAGGAGGATCAGTGGAATAGACTTGGGGTAAGTGACCTCAGAAAGACAGTATACAATAAACCCAAAGATCCCACCTTTTGGTCCCTAAATCCACTATTCGATAAAAACTGCTGGGAAAATTGGAAGACAGTGTGGGAGAGATTAGGACTGGATCAAAACCTCACACCCTACATGAAGATTTATTCAAAATGGGTAAATGACTTGAACATATAGAAGGAAACTATAAGTAAATTAGGTAAACACAGAATAGTATACATGTCAGACCTTTGGGAAGGGAAAGACTTTAAAACCAAGGAAGACATATAAAGCGTCACAAAATGTAAAATAAATAATTTAGACTACATCAAATTAAAAATCTTTTGTACAAACAAAACCAATGTAACTAAAATCAGAAGGGAAGCAACAAATTGGGAAAAATCTTCACAGAAACCTCTGACAAAGGTTTAATTACCCAAATTTATAAAGAGCTAAATCAATTGTACAAAAAAATCAAGCCATTCTCCAATTGATAAATGGGCAAGGGACATGAATAGGCAGTTTTCAGATAAAGAAATCAAAACTATTAATAAGCACATGAAAAAGTGCTCTAAATCTCTTATAATCAGAGAGATGCAAATCAAAACAACTCTGAGGTATCACCTCACACCTAGCAGATTGGCCAACATGACAGCAGAGGAAAGCAGTGAATGCTGGAGGGGATGTGGCAAAGTAGGGACATTAATGCATTGCTGGTGGAGTTGTGAACTGATCCAACCATTCTGGAGGGCAATTTGGAACTATGCCCAAAGGGTAATAAAAGAATGTCTGCCCTATGATCCAGCCATAGCACTGCTGGGTTTACACCCCAAAGAGATAATAAGGAAAAAGACTTGTACAAGAATATTCATAGCTGAGCTCTTTGTGGTGGCCAAAAATTGGAAAATGAGGAGATGCCCATCAATTGGGGAATGGCTGAATAAATTGTGGTATATGTTGGTGATGGAATACTATTGTGCAAAAAGGAACAATTAAGTGGAGGAATTCCATGGAGACTGGAACAACCTCCAGGAAGTGATGCAGAGGAAGAGGAGCAGAACCAGGAGAACATTCTACACAGTGTCTGATACACTGTGTACACGAACATACACACGAACATAATGGACTTCTCCATTAGTAGCGGTGTAATGTCCCTGAACAATCTGCAGGGATCTAGGAGAAAAACACTATCCACAACAGAGGACAAACTGTGGGAGTAGAAATACCGAGGAAAAGCAACTGTTTTACTACAGCGGTTGAGGGGACATGTCTGAGGAGAGACTCTAAACAAACACTCTAATGCAAATACTAACAACATGGCAATGGGTTAGAATCAAGAACACATGTGATACCCAGTGGTATCATGCGTCGGCTACAGGGGGTGGTGGGGAGGAAATGAACATGATCTTTGTCTCCAATGAATAATACTTGGAAATGATCAAATAAAATATTATTTTAAAAAAAAGAAAATATCCCACAATACCCACAAGAAATAAGAAACAGGACCAGTCCAGAAACCTTTCTAGAAATGTATAGAGCCTGGCCCTAATATGAACTTTGAAATCAGGAGGCAGACTGGAATAATGAAGAAACAAATAAACCAAAGGGGATCACATCTCTCTCTCTCTCTCTCTCTCTCTCTCTCTCTCTCTCTCTCTCTCTCTCTCTCTCTCTCTCTGTCTCTCTCTCTCTCTCTCTCTCTCTCTGTCTCTGTCTCTCTCTCTCTCTATTTCCCTCTCTCTTTGTTTCTCTTTCTCACAGCTATATAGCTATTATATTTATATATATATATATATTTAATAGCTATATAGCTATTAAAAGAGAAAGAGAAACAGCTATATAGCTATTATATTTATATATATATATATTTAATAGCTATATAGCTATTAAAAGAGAAAGAGAAACAAAGAGAGAGGGAGAGAGATAGATAGATAGATAGATAGAGAGAGAGAGAGAGAGAGAGAGAGAGAAAGAGAGAGAGAGAGAGATGACAAGAATGTCCAAGATACCTACAAAATCTCTACAAGCAAGACTTTAAAGAAAAACATAACTTGGGTATGAATTCACCTAAAATTCCTAGAGGATATGAAACAAGGTATTTTTCCCTAAGTTAAGAATAGTTTCTATAAAATAAATGAATGTTCTGGAAGGAGAAATGAAAAGGAAACAGGAGTTTCAGAATTAGGAACTGAAAGGGGAATAGGTAGAAATAAAAGTAGAAAACTTACCCAAGCAACAAACTCCCTAAAAATCAGAATGAACTACATAAAAAGAAATATTGAAACCGAAAAAGAGAAGAAAATTCAGGGCATCTTATAACACAATATTTAGAAAACAGATTGAGGAAAGAAAAATTAAGTATCATTGGATTAGCTAGAGATTATAACCAAAAAGAAAAAAAAAATCCTAGACATCCTATTTTAAGAAATAATAAAGGAAAGTGGCTCAGTCTTCTTAGAACTATGTGGCAAAGTAGAAATGGAAAGAATTCACTGATCCTGCTCTGAAAGAAACCTCAAAATTAAATCTCCAAAGAAATAGCCAAATAGAAGACAGAGTTTACATCCATTTAGAATATATTATGTTCTATGGGAAAGTGTTGCTTTAAACCTAAATTTTGCCAGACTTCATCTAGGTTTTCTGGCAATTTTTATTTAAATAAGTAGTTTTTTTTTCCCTAACTAATTTATCGTGCCTGGTATTCAAGACCCTCTATAATCACATCCAACCTCATAACATAAGTACTATTAGAAACAGAAGAATTATCAAATTTCATAAGACTGACAAATTCTCCCATAAAACTTGCATAAAACTTTCATACTGATTTTTTTTATCAATTTTCCTACTTATTTTTCTGTCTTCAGAAAACTGTTTTTTAATTTTAATTTGCTGGGTGTCCTAAAGTCTTTTTGCAGAGCTGATGTTTTTCTATATATCACTTTTTTTCATCCCTGAAGGTTTCATGTTTCAGTTCAATGATATTCATGTTATTTTTATACAGTGCCCTAAATGCTTTCATGCTCATGTTCAACATCAGCATCTCTTTAAGTTAATCCCTTTAGGGCATCTTCATTTGGCTTACTCTGTGAATCTTTACTTAGCCTATTACCATTTTATCATATATCGTGACCTTGACAAATCTCTTTAGGGGAGCAGGGTTAAACTTAACTTCTCTTTTCCACAGTAAGACAGGCAAAATACTTTAAGGAGATAATTTTGGAATAATTTGGAAGATCATGAAGTCTTACTGGAAGGAAGCACTATGCCAAAAATTCTAGGATTGTAACCTATAGCTTTATTACTTGTAAGCAGTGAGACTCTGAAAGAGATCGGGGAGCAAGCAACCCCTCTTGCACATGTTCCATAGGTTTGCCCACATGGATCTAGTTCATCCACCTGACTGAGGAATTACATAAGGAAATTAAGGTCCAAGGAGGTTTCATGCCTCATCCCAAGTCAGACAAGTAGTAAACATCAACAGTGGGACTTGAACAAAAGGCCTCTGGGTAGTTTTTGTCTGTTTTATACCACAGTATCTCTTATGCAGTGCTATTATAGTATAGAAGCAATGGGATCTCTATGGTAAGGTAAATAATTGTTGTTTTTGTTTAGTCATTTTCAGTCATGCCTGACTCTAGTTGATGCTTTTAGGGGGTTTCTTGGCAAAGATACTGGAGTGGTTTGCCATTTACTCTTCTAGCTCCTTTTACAGATGAGGAACTTGAGGCAAATGGGCTTATATGCTTTGTCCAAAGTTAAATAGCTACTAGGTGTTCAAGGTGAGATTTTAACTCAGTTCTTCCTGTCTCCAGACCCAGCACCCTATCCACTGAGCCACTGCAATGAGGCAATAGATAAAGGAAAAATCACTAATTATAGTAATGATTTTCTTATGTTGAGGTCACAGACAGCATATTAATTCTGAAGGAAAGAAACTGATCATTTTGCAAGAACAGAAAGATAGTAATTTAGAACACTTCAGTAATATTACTCTTCAATTTTCTACGTGTGCCTCCTTCTTCATTCTCTCATGCTCAGTATCTTTCTGGACAAGTTATATTGAAAACAACATTAGATCTTGGGCATAGCAATCTCTAAAAGATTTGATGGTACCTGACACAAAGTAGGTTAATAAATGCTTAATCCTTTGACTTGATTCAAATATGTGACACAATGTTAATGATAGGTAGCTTCCTTGATCATACAATCTAAGCCATTCCTTATTTTTTTTCTGAGGTTTTTATGTTTGAGCCATGAAAACCTTACAATCAGAGATTTTATGATCATTATACAATGTTGTGGTTAATATCAAGAGAGACAATATAAAAATAAGTACTTTGTAATAATGAAGCCTTACATAAATCTTCATGGTTAGATTTGGAATCCTAACTTCCTTCCACTCATAATGACAATATTCCTAACTAAAAGTAATAGATTTAATTGGTGGCTAATATTTTTTTCAGGGCTAGAGGTTGTGGTAGAATGAGCCCTTAACTATTCTGCTCATTAAATGTCTAATTAATTTTCCCAGATTGTAATTTGCAACAAACAGCTGTCTGCTCTATTTCCCATACACTTCTATTTGATAATATTCCTGGCCACATCTGCCAGTTATCTGGAATTTTTATGACTGCTCAACCTAATTCCACATTCATGTTTACTTAATCACTCTTTGAAAGGAGGTGTATCAATCAATCAACAAATATTAGCTGATGTAGACCTTGTCCTGCTAGAGCTGTGCAATGAACTACAGAGAATACAAAAGGGGGGAGTTCCATCAATTTGTGGAGGCAAGATTCATTTAACAAAATATTTAAGCACTTACTAGATGCAAAGGTCAACAAGATGGCACTGGGAATGAAGTGAAGGGCCTAGAGAAGACCTGACATCAGACCCGGGGCAAGTCACTTACCCCCTTTTCCTTCAGTTTCCTCCTCTATAAAATGAGCTAGAGAAAGAAATGGCAAACCCCTTCATTATCTTTGCCAAGAAAAACCCAAATGAGATCACAAAGAGTTAAACATGACTGAAAATTACTGAAGAACAACAATATATTTAAGACTTTAAAATAGACAAGTAAGGGTTTTAGAGAGAGTTAGAAATATAAGGATAAACAAGAGTATTCTTAGTCCACATTGAGCTAATATCCAAATAATAATTGCTCATACTTCTAAAGCACTTTAAGCTCTAACAGTCAGTTCATCACATCTCAATGAGGTAAGTAGAGCAAGGATCCATATCACAATACTAGAGATGAAGAAAACAACTACAGAAAGATCATTGGTTTCCTCAATTTTACACAGCTACTAAGAAGTATAATTCATATTCATAAACATATTCAAATCCAGATTCCATGACTTCACACCTACTACTCCTTCCAATGTACTATGATGCCTTAATAGACAAGATTTAAAAATATCAAATAGCAGGGGGAGCATTTACACTCAGAAATCAAGCAAATGCTACAAATCAGGGATTGATTTATTGCTTTGTTGATTGTTTTTAAACTTAAGAAAGGAGTGAGGGGATTGAAGGGACATGAATAGGCAATTTTCAGATAAAAATCAAAACTATTAATAAGCACATGAAAAAGTGTTCTGAATCTCTTATAATCAGAGATGCAAATCAAAACAACTCTGAGGTATCACCTCACATCTAGCAGATTGGTTAACATGATAGCAAAGGAAAGTAATGAATGCTGGAGGGGATGTGGCAAAATTGGGGCATTAATTCATTGCTGGTGGAGTTGTGAATTGATCCAACCATTCTGGAGGGCAATTTGGAACTATGCCCAAAGGGCGCTAAAAGACTGTCTGCTCTTTGATCCAGCCATAGCACTGCTGGGCTTGTACCCCAAAGAGATAATAAGGAAAAAGACTTGTACAAGAATATTCATAGCTACACTGTATATGGTAGCAAAAAACTGGAAAATGAGAGGATGCCTTCAATTGCGGAATGGCTGAACAAACTGTGGTATATGTTAGGTCATGGAATACTATTGGGCTCAAAGGAATAATGAACTGGAGTAATTGTGAACTGGAACAACCTCCAGGAATTGATGCAGAATGGAAGGAGCAGAACCAAGAGAACATTGTACACAGAGACTGATGCACTGTGGTAAATTCAAATGTAATGGACTTCTCTATTAGCAGCAATGCAATGATCCAGATCTATTCAGAGGGACATATGAGAAAGAACACTATTCACATCCAGAGGAAGAACTGTGAAAAAAGAAACAAAGGAGAAAAACAACTGCTTGATAACATGGGTTGATGGGGCTTTGACTGGGAAAGTAGACTCTAAACGATCACTCTAGTGAAAATATTAATAATATTGAAATGGGTCTTGATCAATGACACATGTTAAACCCAGTGGAATTCTGCATCAGATAGGGGAAGGGATGGGGGGAGGGGAGGGAAAAAACATGAGTCTTGTAACCATGGAAAAATATTCTAAATCACCTAATTAAATAAAATTTAAAAAATAAAAATAGAAAGGAGTTGGGGGAAATATTAATAATTCTGATTAAATTTTAAAGTGTCCCAGGGAGTTGACTGCTAAACATTTATGAGCACACACCAGGGAATGAGTTGTGAGTACCACAAAAGTACAGAGGAAAGAGAAATCATTATAAAAAGGGGAGAAGGGAGTGTTTTCAAAACAGAATGTGTAACAATTAGTGGGACTCAGATATAAAGAAAATATAAACAAAAGTTATGTCCATAAATACAGTGATACCATGATAAAGAGCACCTTAAATCACAATAAATTGAAGATATGAGTAGTCATGATTGGGATTTTTTGCTTTAAATCATGAGCAGATATTTTAATTACAATCTTCTGCCCATGGGAGGAGCCCAGGTGGATAAGATAATCAGTACAAGGGAAATTAAGGAAATTTTGAGGATTTGGGAAACAATTAAAGTTTATTGAAAAGACACATCCAGAAAAAGTTGCAACAGGTCCGTGTTGGAGCTGTGTGATGACACTTGTTTCATACATTACAAAAAAAAGTTCTGAAAATGAGGAAGAAACAAAACTTCCATGGAAAGGGTTTTGTTGCAACAGCCTCTAAGTAAAATTGAGGAAAGTGTGTTAAAATAGCCAAAATTCAATGTAGAAAATGATGATAATTAATTAAAGTAAAAAATAGCAATTAAGTTTAGTAATAGTTACATTTCATGAGTAATGTGCAAAGTCAAGTTTGCATTTAAATATATACCATTACGTGTGCAGAAAGTAAGTTATGTTAAGTGATAGCCCATGAAATGAAAACCTTCTCCACCAGCATTTTTGCCTGACCTTGAAAGTAAATAACATTTTATAAGCAAGTTTATTTATTTACATTATTATTATCTATGAATATATTTATTTGTTATTTATAAAGTACATTTCTGTATTTAAAAACATTTAAAATGAAAATTTCATGTGGTTTTTTGGGGACCACAACAGATTAATTGCATTTCCATTTTTTTAAATGGGGAAATTCAATTTGACACAGCAAATTGAGTTACGAGCTTGGTCATGGAACGAAATAAACTCGTGTGTCAAGGTACCACTTTACTTAGTTTAACTCGATACATCAATGTAGATCATGATGCCTTTATGTAAGTAGGTAAACTACTCACTCAGAGCACCTCACATGAATTTAATTTTAGGTTTAATTTGAAACAAAAAAATGGAGTCTGTCCAGAGCTGAGATGACTCATTATTTACATATATATCATGGAATTTTAGACTATTGTATGTGGTTTAGGAAATACAATATAATTCTTATGCTCTGGATATACATATTTATTGACATATTAAATAGCTTCTATCATTGAAAATAACAAATTAAAATATTCAAAGAACAATGTCATTGACTGAAATCATAAAGATAATATAAAGTTTTCTTTCCAAAGGTTGGATTCCAAAAGAGTGGTCAAGACTTTGGACAACATCCACTAATCAAAACAATTTATCTTTAATTCATTTCAGTTGTTACTCTGTAATATTCTCCATGTTCCATTAAGGATCAACTTAACTGTAAGGTTCCATCCTACTCTATGTAAGCTTGTATTCATACATGACAACTAAAAAAGAAAAATTAAAACATCAAACTCAAAGTTGTCCTCATCAAACTTCTATTTTATTTCACTCTAGTATACAGACTTATTATTTAATCTGTTGATCCAGACCATTAAATAAATATATTCTCCAGTTTAAGATTAGTGGCTTGGCATTTGCCCCATTAGAAGCAACTAGTTCTTGCCCTGCAATTGACTAAGAGGACTGAAGAGATTGTGGTTACTGGAAATAAGACATCTCCCTCCTCTTATAAAAAAAAATTATATATATATATATAATTTAAAAAGTCACATAGAATAACTCATGTTCATGCATTCAACTGATGTAAAATGGCTGGAAGTTTTCTCCTCATTGCAGATGTTTGTTGTTAGGTGACCAAATATAATTGTGGAAAAAAATCTGCGATGAATCCAGATACTATAAAAAAGAATCTGCAGACAACCCTGAGAATTCACATAGTGGTTAATGTCATGCTTATGATTTCATCTCAGGCCTTTTTTTGTGAAATAGAAAAGATTTGGCTCTTAATAGAACAGAAAAAATAAAGGAAAAACACTTCTTATAACTTTTGGACTTTTTTCTTTCATTTTCTGACCACAAAAATAATGACATTTTATTTTTTTTATAGAGCAGCCATTTCATGATTCAGTTTTTCTGGAGTAAGCAATTTATAGATGTATAAGCCAATCATTGATCCATGTGGCTCAGAGGAAAATGTAAATCTTTCCTAAAGATGAGTTTCATGCTCACTAGGAAAACCTCACAATTACAAAGCAGAATCTCTTTCAATGCATACATGAAGGATGTAAGCTCCCTTTGGTTATCCTGTGCATAATGTCTTCTTCTTGCTCAAAGTGGGAGGATTTTTCCATTTAGTATAATCTAAGATGATTTAAATGGAGAAAAGAGAACAGGACACCAAAATATGTAATCCATACTAAAGCAAGTATTGATTTAGAAACCCAGTATTCTGACATTATCATCTGAAGTTCTCCTTTCTCTTTGTCACATTTCATTTTGTAATCTTAATTCATCTGGGCTGCTTTTTCAGGGTATAACAGGTAGACATTATAGGATTTTTCTTTCTTCCATCTAGATAATTCTTGATCTTCATAAAATGGTACAGTAGTATTCACAATGATTCAGTCAGTAAGTAGGCAAGCTTTTGAAATGAATAATTCCTAGTTTCAGGGACATATTTCTCTTGCCTTCTCATTTCATGTTATCACCTTTGAAATCCTCCTACCATGCCAAATTTTTTAGGATATCAGTATCCATGACAACTACAATATGTTATCTGGTAATTATAAAAGCAAGAAAATATTATGGGGAAGTGGAGAGAGGGATGATCTTGAGGCCAAGATAACCTGACTTCAAGCCCTATTTTTGACAAATACTGGTTATGTGACCATAGTCATATTACATAACTTCTTGGTGCTATAGTAAATCTAAGATTAATACTAACATGTTACAAAGGAATAGTTGTTTTTCATTGGTAGAAATTGCATGATGAAAATTCTCCACATCAATGAAATCACAAGTCTCAAGATTAGAAGCAATTTCAGTTGCACAGCTAACCAGAATCTATTGAGTTCCAGTTTTGCCACTAATCCTGTGCTAAGTATTATGTTGGACATAGGGAGTGTCAAGTACTATTTCTTTCTTCAGGAAGCTTAAAATCAAGTCCAAGTCTCATGTATAATATATTGGAAATAAAAACAGGATACAAGATGGAATGTCATTGAATGTTTAGCATAAAAACATGAAAGGTAGATATCAGTATAATTCAGTTGGTTGGTTGCTTGGTTGCTTGGTTGTCCTTCATACCTGAGGAGGACCAAGATATTACTATGTTAGGGCCAGGATACAGTTAGATTGTGACTGATCAGTTGAGAGCAATATGAACTCAGAAGCTTGACCATTGAGGTCAAGCACAAAAACATTAATTTAGGGTCAAGTCCCCTTCTTTCTTGGGAATAGAGCTCAACTTTAAGATAAAGTTAAAAGTCTAGAAACAAAACCATAAATGAGAAAACAACAACAATAACAAAGAAAGAAAGAAAGAAAGAAAGAAAGAAAGAAAGAAAGAAAGAAAGAAAGAAAGAAAGAAAGAAAGAAAGAAAGAAAGAAAGAAAGAAAGAAAGAAAGAAAGAAAGAAAGAAAGAAAGAAAGAAAGAAAGAAAGAAAGAAAGAAAGAAAGAAGAAAAGAACCTGATGATGGATGGTTACTATGATCTCAGGGAAGGTCAAAATGAAAGCTCAAAAGTCAGTAATTTTAAAAAAGCAACATGCAAAACCTAAAAGAAAGATGTGAATTGACATCAACTCCAAATTTTTAAAAATCCTGGAAGAACTCAAAGAGGACATTAAAAATCAAATGGAGAGGAAGAGGGAAAATTGCCAAAAGAAATGAATGATGCAAGAAAATTATGAAAAATAATTCAATAGCTTGGTATGGAGGCATAAAAATTGTCTAAAATGTGTACAACACTTCAATTGTGAATGACTGTGATTTTCATCAATACAATGTACAATACGATATAATACAACAATACAAAAAAAAACATTTCTGAAGACCATACAAAGAAAAATGTTATTCACATCCAGAGAATGGAACTATTGGTGTCTGCATGATTAAAGCACACTTCTAAAATTTTTCTATTTTTTTGGGGGGTCTTTTTATACAACATGACTAATATGGAAATATTAGTCCTATGTGTGACTTATAAGCAAAGAAGAGAATTTGGAGCTCTAAAATATTTTTAAAGCACATTAAATAGTTGTTTTTTTCATCTAGTTGGAAAAAATATTTAATAAAATATCAACTTTGTATAAATGGCTTAATCCATGTTAGAAAACTTTTCTATTTAATAATCCCAAAGTATTTTAAAACATATTTGGGACTTCCGGGTAATCATGGCTGCAATCTAGACGCCACAAAGTTCCTCTCCCTGGCACCAAACGAAATAGACTACATCAAAGGAGCATAAAAATCACCTTTGGAGGAACAGAAGGACTCCCCAGTACTCCCCAGTACACCACAGAGGAGAAGGTATGTGGGGTTTGAACATTTCCACACTATAATAAGAAGGAGGAAAATCTTGCACAGAAACGTGAACTAAGCCGCCCTTCACCCCCACCTCCCCCACCAAACCAGAGCGAGCTACCGGAGCATTCACTGGGACAGCGAATGAGTGGGGAATGTCTCTGTCTGGGGGGGGCACTCCAGGGTCCTTGGGATCTGGGGACTGCCAGGAAAAAAATGTCTCAGGGCGGTTTCATGGGAGAACCCGGTGCTGAGCACAGGGGGTCCACGGAGCTGTACTGAGTGAGGTTGCGCTGAGCATCTGGGCGGAGCTAAACACCAAGGGTGGACCACACGCTGATTATCTGAGCAGAGCTCAACACCTGGGCAGTTTGGATGTGATCAGGGGCCCAGTTCTCTAAGAAACCTCGGAGGCTGGGAAGAACTAGTCTGAGGCAACCTAAATTCACAGAAATCCCGTCCATATCACCCAGACCCCAGACCAAAAAGGAAAGGGGAATAAAACCACCAAAGGGATGGCTCACATGGCCCAAAATCAAGCCTCCAGGAAGAAAGGGAAAAAGGTGACTATTGAAAACTTTTATGGTGGAAGTACCCAAGGAAAAGAAGAGAATGGGGATGAAATCCAAAAAAAAAAAAAAAATCAGAACATGCCTCCCAAAATGGAAACTATCAACAAGCTCTGGAAGATCTCAAACTGGAACTTATCCAAAAGATGGAAACCTGGAAAGAAAAATGGGAGAAAGAGATCAGCAGTCTGACAGATAAGACTGCTCAATTGTAAAAAGAGCTCAAAGCATCCAATTGAAGGGCAGACAAAGCTGAAAAGCAAAACCAGTACCTAACAACCAGAATTAAGCAACTCGAAGAAAGTGAGATCATAAAACAGCAAGAATCAATAAAGCAAACCCAAAAAATTAATGAATTAGAAGAAAACATAAAATATCTCACTGAGAAGGTCATAGACTTGGAAAACAGAGGGAGAAGAGACAACCTCTGAATTACCGGTCTCCCAGAAAAACCAGAGATAAACAATAAACTGGATATTATTCTCAGGAGATTATAAAAGAAAATTGCCCACATGTTATGGAGCAAGGGGGCAAAATAGAAATAGAAAGAATTCATAGAACACCCTCTATACTAAATCCCCAAAAGACAACCCCTAGGAATGTAATTGCCAAATTCAAGAGCTTCCAAGAAAAGGAAAAAATCCTACAAGAAGCCAAGAAGAGGAGCTTCAGATATAAGGGGGCTCCCTTAAGGATCACACATGACTTAGCGGCTAACACACTAAGAGACCGCAAAGCATGGAACACGATATTTAGAAAGGCAAGAGAGCTTGGTCTCCAACCAAGAATCAACTACCCAGCAAAACTGACTATATACTTCCAGGGGAAAGTATGGGCATTCAACAAAATAGAAGATTTCCAAGCATTTGCTAAGAAAAGACCAGAACTTAGTGGAAAATTTGATATCCAAGCACAGAAAGCAAGAGAAACATGAAAAGGTAAATACAAAAGAAAGGGAAAAGGAGATAAATCTTATCTTTTTCTTTAAGTCAAACACTCTTCTATAAGGACTACATTTACATCAAATTATATATATTAATATATGAGGAAAATGTTTTGTGTAACTCTCAAAAATTGTAGCATCATAAGAGTAGTTAGAAGAAACATGCATAGGGAAAGATTGGGGCATTAAGAAGATTTGGGGAAAGTGGGGGCAAAGAGAGGAAAAGGGAGGGGGGAACCATCGATAACACTAAGATTTACTTCAAGAAATAGGGGGAGACTTAATAGAATAATCTTTCCCATGTAAAGATACACATGGGAAGGGGAGGGGAAGAACTCTCATATGAGAAGGAGAGGAAGAGAGCATGAAGTGGAATTACTTAAGCCTTACTCTCAGTGAAATCAAATCTGAGAGAAAAGAACATCTAGATCCAGTGGGATCCTGAATACTATCTTATCCATTAGGGCAAAAAAGAAAGGAAAATTAAGGAGGGGAAGGGAGAGGTAGTACAAAAAGGGAGGAAAGGAGAGGGGAGGGGAAGGGAGCATAAAAAGGGAGGGGCTAGAAAGGGAAGCATCTCAAGGGAGGGGACTAGGGGGACTAACCTAAAGTAAATCACTGGTTCAAAAGGAGATAGCTAAAGAAGAAAGGTCAGAACTAGGGGAAGATATCAAAATGCCAGTGAATCCACAAATGACAATCATAACTTTGAACATGAATGGGATGAACTCACCCATAAAACGTAGACAAATAGCAGATTGGATTAGAACCCCAAACCCTACCATTTGTTGTCTTTAAGAAACACATATGAGGCGGGTTGACACTCACAAGGTTAGAATTAAAAGGTGGAGTAAGACCGTTTGGGCCATAACTGATAGAAAGAAGGCAGGAGTTGCAATCATGATATCTGACAAAGCCAAAGCAAAAGTAGACCTGATCAAAAGGGATAGGGGGAAGGTAAACATATTCTGTTAAA
>NC_077228.1:378222091-378352091 GCF_027887165.1 Monodelphis domestica | reverse complement strand
GAGTTTAGTAAGTTTAGTATGGGAAAGCAAAGGAAGAGGTGAACAACAAACAGAATATGATCAGATAAGGGTATTTCAGAGTTCTTGAACATGGAGATGATGCATATGTGCATGATGACATGGTCAAAGATATGACCATCTTTTTATGACTAAGGTGAGATAGAGGAATAGGTCATGGAAAGGGATTAGGCTGAAGAATTGAGGAAGTGTCAATATGGATGTTGAAGGTCCCCTAGTGTGAAAACAGGAGTTGGAAAGGAGAAAAAGACTGTGAGCCAGGTACTGAATGTCTTGAAGAAAGAAGAGTAGTGCCTAGAGGTCTCTACAGAACAGCTATCAGATGAAAGATGTATATTACAAGGACTTCAAAGGAGGAGAGGTTACAAAGAAGGAAAGGAGGAAAGGTTGAAATAGCAGTGAGAGCAAAGAGCGTTCCAACTCCTCCTTTCAATCAAAGGAATGAATGAAAATAAAGCCAGTGAGAAATATGTAAGTATATTTATAAACAAAAATATAAATATGTTTATCTAGAAAAATATAATGTAAAATATACAAAATAAAATATAATATACAAATAAAGCCAATAACAATAGTTATTATCCTTTCCTCTTCCCTCTAAAGGCTAGAGCTAGGCAGGAAATGGCACAGCAGATGTACATTGAACCTGTACAACCATAGATAGAAGTCCTGCTCCATGTTCTTTCTCTGCCCTTGGGACCAGCACAACAGAAGATGACATATACTTCAATGGAAGGTTACACTTGTTCAGAATTAATGGGAGATAGAAACAAAAGATGTTCATAAATACAACATTCAAAAGATAAAATTCAGATGGAGACAAGATGCAAATATATTACAAGTAAAATAATAATACAAAAGTAGGTGAGATGGCAAGAGGAAGTACAAAATTATTTCTAAAATGAGTGGGGCAGAGTGATATGTGAACAGTTCATGAATTTTCAGACTTCCATCATTGTTTTGAATTTTTTCCCCATCTTTCTTTCCCCATCAAGTCTTTCCAGTCTTGAAGGAGCATTCTGATTACCCTCCAATTCTCTCTCCATATCACTCTAAAATTCTTGAAAATCTAATCTCTCTCCATGTTCTCATCCACTTCAGCTCACATTCACTCCACAATCACTTAGAATCCATCTCTACCATTCAACAAAATTGCTCTCTTAAAGATCACCAGTTATTTCCTCATCACCAAATCCAATGACTTTTTCTTGATTCTCAGTGAAGTGCTGGCACTGTTGAATACCCTGGGCACATTCTCCCTTCCCTTGGTACCTCTTACATTCTCAGGACATTTTTATAACTTCATTCTTTATGTTCCTCTCTGGCTCCTCTTTATCCTGTTCCTAACAGTAGGTATTCCCCAAGGCTCTGTCCTCAGTTCCATTCTCCTCCTTCTACCTTACCAATCTATTTATACCTATATCTTTCCAGATAACTTTTCTATGCAGATGACTTGCAATTCTATAATCCTCTCCTTGACTTCCCTCAAAATGCCAGTTACATATCTCTCTACAGCAAAGATGTCAAATACACACTTATGACTGACAACACTTGCCCATTTCTATTTGAGTTCTACACCACTTCTCTGTAGCTGTGATGTCAAACACAAATAGAAACAGAATAGAAATAGAAATTTGGCACCAGGGTCTTGAGTTTGATGCATCTAGTGTACAGGACACTTCTATCTAGAAACTAAAGTGCCCATCTTTTATTCCCCTACACAATAATTCCAATTGCTGCCTATTGCCCTTAGGAGCAAATATAAGCTCCTCTTTCATTTTTTAAACCCTTCCCTTCTGTCTTAAATCAATACTGTGTATTGGTTCCAAGGCAGAAGAGTAGTAAGGGCTAAGCAATGGGGATTAAGTAATTTTCCCAGGGTGAGGGCTACATAGCTTCTGAGGTTCCTTCCAGCTCTAGATCTATGAAACTATTAGATTTGTTAATTGTTTAACTAATGTGAGAATGAGACAAAAGTTTTAACTATGTGAATGGTGGTATTCCCAACAGAAACCTGGAAGTCAGAAGGAGAAGAATAATTAAAGAAGCTTTAGACATATTGAAGTTGGGATAATAAATTAATTGACAAGAATTTATCAAGTGGTATTATACTAAAGGCCAGTCTCTGTTGCATTCCAGAATACAAAGATAAAAATTAAGTTGTCTCTGTTCTCAAACATCTCACATTTTTTCAGAGGAAACAGCATATCTTTAAGTGCATAGAGATAAATTAAATCCAAGAAAGTGGATTTAGGAACTGACTGAATTCACATTCAAACTCAGGAACCTCCATTCCCAAGCCCACCTCTCTATCTAAGGAGACACCAAGCTGCTCTATGCTTTGTTATTTTAAAAGTCCTTCACAACCAGTCCCTGAACTGGCTTTCTAATCTTATTGTACATTCCTCTTTTTCCTAGACTCTAAGGTCCAGTCAAGTTCCTTGTCTTGCTATCTCTCACACACAGAACTTCATCTCCACACCTTTGTACTGGTTGTCTTCCCAGATCTCTTAACCCAATGATACACTGTCAATTCTAACTCTGAAATATATCTGATATTTCTCCTCTCTGTCTCTACTGCAACTACCTTAGGATGGGCCCTAATTACCACTCTACCTGGCCTTTGGAAACAGCCCTCAAACTAGTTTTCCTGCTACTAGCACTGTAACTAATGAAACTCAATGGAGCCTCCCAACTGACTACATCGGGAGTAATTATATTGGTGGATGAAGCATGTAGTCAGGGCATTTATGGCCCAGGAAGGGCAGTGACTTTGGCCAGGTTGTACAAACTGGCTACAACCCAGTTGTCTTTGGACAGACTTGTCTTTGGGGGAGGGTAGTGTTTGAGTGTACTACTGTCCCAAGTCAACTGTTAAAGTATTAAAAAGGTACTGGTGTCATGGGAAATCTTGGCATTTATTTCTATGTGCTTCTTCCATAGAAATCTCATATATTGTAGCTGTGCTAAGAAACAGGTTGAGTAGGGAAGGGAAGGAAGGGAAGTTTATTCATGAAGAGGATGTGACTGTGATGATAAGGTAATTCAGGTACAGCGTGGATTATGTTATTTGTTTATTTTTTAAAGAATATTTTATTATTTCCAATTATATCAGGTTGTATTATTTAAAGGAGAATGATAGGAGGTCCTATCACATAACCCACTAGGAACATTTTTAAATTTTTGAGGCCTCCCCTCCCCCTTCTTTGTCCCAAGATGTTCCCAGGAGTGGAGAGGAGGTGTATGAATTGTGGGCTATAGGGACCAGGGCAACAGCACAGAAAAGTACAACTTATTTGGCCCTTCCTGGGCCACTGGCAGCAGCAGCCCAATCCCTTCTTGAGCCCCCTATTTTATTATCAATCATTCTTTAAGTTAATTATGGTAGAAGTTGAGTGACTAGAGAAGTGTCCTTGGACAGTGGAAGATACTACTTTGATTAGTTACTAGTTGTGGATAATCTGCTCATGTCCATGGTATAATGAATAAAGTACAGGGACTGAAGTCAAGAAGGATTAAGCTCCAATACAGCCTCAGGCAGTTACCAGCTATATGACCCCTGGACAAGTCACTTAATCTCTCTTTGCCTCAGTTTCCTCATCTATAAAATGGAAATATTAATAGTATCTATTTTTCAGAGTTGTTTTGAGGACAAAATGAGATAATAATAAAGCACTTAGCACATAGTAAATACTAAGCAAATGTTTTGGTTGATGTTTAGTTGTTGTTTGGTCACCCAAATTCGGTGACCCTATTTGGAATTTTCTTGGCAAAGATACTGGGGTGGTTTGTCATTTCCTCTTCCAGGTCATTTTATAGATGAAGAACTGGGATCATTGGGGTTAAGTGATTTTCCTACACTCATCTGAGCCTAGACATGAACTCAGGAAGATGAGTCTTCCTGACTCCTGTGAACTTTAGATTACTCCACCCTACTTAGTCTAACAAAAATCAGTAAATTGTGAACTTTAGATTACTCCACCCTTAGTCTAACAAAATCAGGAATTTCTTTTTTTTTTTTTAATATATTTTATTTGATCATTTCCAAGCATTATTCGTTAAAGACATAGATCATTTTCTTTTCCTCCCCCCCACCCCCCATAGCCGACGCGTAAGTCCACTGGGCATTAGATGTTTTCTTGATTTGAACCCATTGCTTTGTTGATAGTATTTGCATTAGAGTGTTCATTTAAAGTCTATCCTCTGTCATGTCCCCTCAACCTCTGTATTCAGGCAGTTGCTTTTTCTCGGTGTTTCCACTCCCATAGTTTATCCTTTGCTTATGAATGGTGTTTTTTTTCTCCTGGATCCCTGAAAGTTGTTCAGGGACATTACACCGCCCCTAATGGAGAAGTCCATTACGTTCGATTATACCACAGTGTATTAGTCTCTGTGTACAATGTTCTCCTGGTTCTGCTCCTCTCGCTCTGCATCACTTCCTGGAGGTTGTTCCAGTCTCCATGGAACTTCTCCACTTTATTATTCCTTTGAGCACAATAGTATTCCATCACCAACATATACCACAGTTTGTTCAGCCATTCCCCAATTGATGGGCATCCCCTCGTTTTCCAGTTTTGGGCCACCACAAAGAGCGCAGTTATGAATATTTTTGTACAAGTCTTTGTGTCCATTATCTCTTTGGGGTACAGACCCAGCAGTGCTATGGCTGGGTCAAAGGGTAGATATTCTTTTGTCGCCCTTTGGGCATAGTTCCAAATTGCCCTCCAAAATGGTTGGATCAGTTCACAACTCCACCAGCAATGAATTAATGTCCCTACTTTGCCACATCCCCTCCAGCATTCATTACTTTCCTTTGCTGTTATGTTAGCCAATCTGCTAGGTGTGAGGTGATACCTCAGAGTTGTTTTGATTTGCATCTCTCTGATTATAAGAGATGTAGAACACTTCTTCATGTGCTTGTTAATAGTTTTGATTTCTTTATCTGAGAACTGCCTATCCATTTCCCTTGCCCATTTATCAATTGGAGAATGGCTTGATTTTTTGTACAATTGATTTAGCTCATTATAAATATGAGTAATTAAACCTTTGTCAGAGGTTTCTATGAAGATTTTTTCCCAATTTGTTGTTTCCCTTCTGATTTTAGTTATATTGGTTTTGTTTGTACAAAAGCTTTTTAGTTTGATGTAGTCAAAATTATTTATTTTACATTTTGTGATTCTTTCTATATCTTGCTTGGTTTTAAAGCCTTTCCCCTCCCAAAGGTCTGACATGTATACTATTCTGTGTTTACCCAATTTACTTATGGTTTCCTTCTTTATGTTTAAGTCACTCACCCATTTTGAATTTATCTTGGTGTAGGGTGTGAGGTGTTGATCTATTCCTAGTCTCTCCCACACTGTCTTCCAATTTTCCCAGCAGTTTTTATCGAATAGTGGATTTTTGTCCCAAAAGCTGGGATCTTTGGGTTTATCGTATACTGTCTTGCTGAGGTCTTTTTCCCCCAGTCTATTCCACTGATCTTCCTTTCTGTTTCTTAGCCAGTACCAAATTGTTTTGATGACTGCTGCTTTGTAATATAGTTTGAGGTCTGGGACTGCAAGGCCCCCATCATATGTGTTTTTTTTCATTATTTCCCTGGATATCCTTGATCTTTTGTTCTTCCAAATGAACTTTGTTATGGTTTTTTCTAAATCAGTGAAGAAGTATTTTGGTAGTTCAATGGGTATGGCACTAAATAGATAAATAAGTTTGGGTAGGATGGTCATTTTTATTATATTGGCTCGTCCTATCCATGAGCAGTTAATGTTTTTCCAATTGTTCAAGTCTAGTTTTAGTTGTGTGGCGAGTGTTTTGTAGTTGTGTTCATATAGTTCCTGTGTTTGTCTTGGGAGATAGATTCCTAGGTATTTTATTTTGTCTAAGGTGATTTTGAATGGGATTTCTCTTTCTAGTTCTTGCTGCTGAGCTGTGTTGGAGATATATAGAAAAGCTGATGATTTATGTGGGTTTATTTTGTATCCTGCAACTTTGCTAAAGTTGTTGATTATTTCAATTAGCTTTTTGGTTGAATCTCTAGGATTCTTTAAGTAGACCATCATGTCATCCGCAAAGAGTGATAACTTGGTCTCCTCCTTGCCTATTCTGATACCTTCAATTTCTTTATCTTCTCTAATTGCTACTGCTAGTGTTTCTAGTACAATGTCAAATAGTAGAGGTGATAATGGGCATCCTTGTTTCACTCCTGATCTTATTGGGAATGCATCTAGTTTATCCCCATTGCAGATGATATTAGCTGTTGGTTTTAGATATATACTGTTTATTATTTTTAGGAATGACCCTTCTATTCCTATGCTTTCTAGTGTTTTTAATAGGAATGGGTGTTGTATTTTATCAAAGGCTTTTTCTGCATCTATTGAGATAATCATGTGGTTCTTGCTAGTTTGCTTGTTGATGTGGTCTATTATGTGGATGGTTTTCCTAATGTTGAACCAGCCCTGCATCCCTGGTATGAATCCTACTTGATCATGGTGAATGATCCTTCTGATCACTTGCTGGAGTCTTTTTGCTAGTATCCTATTTAAAATTTTTGCATCTATATTCATTAGGGAGATTGGTCTATAGTTTTCTTTCTCTGTTTTTGACCTGCCTGGTTTTGGAATCAGTACCATGTTTGTGTCGTAAAAGGAGTTTGGTAGAACTCCCTCTTTGCTTATTATGTCAAATAGTTTGTATAGTATTGGGGTTAACTGTTCTCTGAATGTTTGATAGAATTCACAGGTGAATCCATCAGGCCCTGGGGATTTTTTCTTAGGAAGTTCTTTGATGGCTTGATGGATTTCAATTTCTGATATGGGATTATTTAAGAATTCTATTTCCTCTTCTGTTAGTCTAGGCAGTTTGTATTTTTGTATATATTCATCCATTTCTCCTAAATTGGTGTATTTATTGCCATATAATTGGGCAAAGTAATTTCTAATGATTGCCTTAATTTCCTCCTCATTGGAGGTGCTGTCCCCCTTTTCATCTTTAATGCTGTGAATTTGCTTTTCTTCCTTCCTTTTTTTAATTAGATTGACCAGTACTTTGTCTATTTTGTTTGTTTTTTCAAAGTACCAGCTTCTTGTCTTATTTATTAAATCAATAGTTCTGTCGCTTTCGATTTTATTAATTTCTCCCTTAATTTTTAGGATTTCTAATTTCGTTTTCTGCTGGGGGTTTTTAATTTGATCGCTTTCGAGTTTTTTCAATTGCATTTCCAATTGATTGATCTCTGCTCTCCCTTGTTTGTTAATATGAGCTTTCAGGGATATGAATTTGCCTCTGATTACCGCTTTGGCTGCATCCCAAAAGGTTTGAAAGGATGTTTCGCCATTGTCATTTTCCTTGATGAAATTATTAATTGTTTCTATGATTTCTTCTTTAGCTAAACGGTTTTGGAGTATCATATTGTTTAATTTCCAATTGGTTTTAGATTTGGTTTTCCATGTACCATTACTAATCATTATTTTTATTGCCTTGTGATCTGAGAAGGCTGCATTCATTATTTCTGCTTTTTTGCATTTGTGTGCTATGTTTCTGTGACCTAATGTATGGTCAATTTTTGTGAATGTGCCATGTGGTGCTGAGAAGAAGGTGTATTCCTTTTTATCCCTATTTATTTTTCTCCATATGTCTATTAATTCTAATTTTTCTAAGATTTCATTCACTTCTTTTACCTCTTTCTTATTTATTTTTTGATTTGATTTATCTAAATTTGATAATGGTTGGTTTAAGTCTCCCACTAGTATGGTTTTATTGTCTATTTCTTCCTTCAATTCTCCTAGTTTCTCCATTAGAAATTTGGGTGCTATATTATTTGGTGCATACATGTTGATTAATGATATTTCCTCATTGTCTAGAGTCCCTTTTAACAAAATATAATTACCTTCCCTATCCCTTTTGATCAGGTCTATTTTTGCATTGGCTTTATCAGATATCATGATTACCACTCCTGCCTTCTTTCTATCAGTTGAGGCCCAGAAGGTCTTACTCCATCCTTTAATTCTGACCTTGTGGGTGTCAACCCGCCTCATGTGTGTTTCTTGAAGACAACATATGGTAGGGTTTTGGATTCTAATCCATTCTGCTATTTGTCTACGTTTTATGGGTGAGTTCATCCCATTCACATTCAAAGTTATGATTGTCATTTGTGGACTCCCTGGCATTTTGATTGCCTTCCCTAATTCTAACCTTTTCTTCTTCGGCTCTACCTTTTAGTCCAGTGATTTACTTTGAATCAGTCCCCCTTGTCCCCTCCCTTGATGTTTCCCTTTTTAGTCCCTCCCTTTTTGTTCCCTCCCCCTCCCCCCTCTCTTTCCCTCCCTTTTTGTTCTCCCTCTCCCCCTCCCCCCCTTGGTTTTCCCTTCTCCTTACCCTTGTTGGGTAAGATAGAATTCAAGATCCCAATGGATCTGGATGTTTTTCCCTCTCAGAGTTGATTTCCCTGAGATTGAGGTTTAAGTAAACCCCCCCCCCCTCTCTTCCTCTCCTTCTTATAGGAGTTTTCTTCCCCTCCCCTTCCCCTGTGAATCTTTGTGTGAGAACCATTATTCTATTTGGTCTTTCTTTGCCCCCTATTTATACATTACATTTTCCCCACATGTTAGTATACATAGGTTGATATAAATGTAGTCCTTATAGAAGAGAGTTTGAGTAAAAGAAGATAACATTTTTCCCCTTTCCTTAATATTTACCTTTTCAGGTATTCCTTGCTCTTTGATTTTCGGTATCAAACTTTCCACAGAGCTCTGGTCTTTTCTTTGCAAAAAGTTGGAAGTCTTCTATTTTGTTGAATGCCCATACTTTCCCTTGGAAGTATATAGTCAGTTTTGCTGGGTAGCTGATTCTTGGTTGGAGACCCAGCTCTCTGGCCTTTCTGAAGATCATGTTCCATGCCTTACGATCATTCAGAGTAGAACTTGCAAGGTCTTGTGTGACCCTGATTGGCATTCCTTTATATCTAAATTGTCTTTTTCTGGCTTCCTGTAGGATTTTTTCTTTTGTTTGATAGCTTTGGAATTTGGCAATTACATTCCTGGGAGTTGTCTTTTGGGGGTTTAGTGTAGAAGGTGTTCTGTGAGCTCTGTCAGTGGCTGTATTGCCCCCTTGTTCTAGAATCTCTGGGCAATTTTCTTTGATTATATCTTGTATCACCATGTCCAGTTTGGTGTTTATTTCTGGCTTTTCTGGGAGTCCAATTATTCTTAAATTTTCTCTTCTCCCCCTGTTTTCCAGATCTATCACCTTGTCGGTGAGATATTTTATGTTCTCTTCTAATTTCTTGGTGTTTTGGCTTTGCTTTATTAGTTCTTGCTTTAAAGCCTGGTTTTCTTTTACAGTTTGGTCAAACTGGTTTTGTAGATGCGTGAATTTCTTTTGCATCATTTCCCACTTTTCCTCCCAGATGGCTTCCATCTTTTTGGTCCTTTCTGATTCAAATTCTTCATGGGTTTGTGGAGAGTTTCTATTTCCTTTGGATGATTTTGGAGAATTTTCTTGTATATCTTCTTCTATCTGCTCTGTATTTTGTATTTTGGCTCCATAGAATGTGTCCAGAGTCGCCCCTTTCTTCTTATTTTTCTTGGTATTTGGGGGCTTCGGTGCTTCTGTGGAGTTTGTCATCTCTGAACGTGGAGGATTGGCTTTTCTTGTCTTTGTCTGGTGATCAGAGGCTTTAGTCCTGGGCAGATGTTGGTTCTATGAGCGTTCCCTGGGTTAAACTGAATATGCCTCACTGGAACTGGAATGGAAGGGTCGGACCACGAGGCCACACTCTCCCCCTGGCTCGATTTCCGGAAGTTGCCTTCAGAATCCCTGGCCGTGAGGCTGTTTCGTTGGCCTGCGGGGGGATGGGCTGCCGCTTCCCCAAGCTCCGAGAGCACAGACTTTCACTGAGACTTGGATAGCAGGATCCAGCCCATGAGGCTGTCTTGCCCGCCCTGAGGGTTGCTGTTGTTTTGACCAGCTCTCTGCAGCGGAGGCCCCAGGCAGTAACTTTCACCCGGACCGACCAGCTCTTTGTAGCGGAGGCCCCAGGCAGTAACTTTCACCCGGACTGGGACTTGGGTAGAAGACCCTGAGGGTTGTTGTTCCTCAGACCCTGCTCTCTGAGCCCGTCGCGGCTGCGGCTTCCGGGAGCCTTGGACTCTGCGCTCCTACCCCTGAGGTCCGAGGGATCTCAGGTTCTGGCTTTTAAGGGGAGCCGTACCTTTTGAACCGGGTCCAGGTCCAGGAGGAGGGTTCCCAGGGTCTGTGCTGTTGATCGTTTTGAATTTCGGCGCCTTAGGAGCTTCTAGTTTGAGATCAGTCGGGAAGGGTTTTCCGGAGATCTGAA
The DNA here is from genome assembly GCF_027887165.1 of Monodelphis domestica. Lineage (NCBI taxonomy): Eukaryota > Metazoa > Chordata > Mammalia > Didelphimorphia > Didelphidae > Monodelphis > Monodelphis domestica. The sequence continues at coordinate 378,341,740 of NC_077228.1, read as the reverse complement.
CTTCAGCTTTCTCTAAGCCGCCATCTTAACCGGAAGTCCCAAAATCAGGAATTTCTACACCCATACTTAAGGATTAAGTATCTAGCAGGATGGCCTATGACAGATATGTGCTAGCAAATGACAAATCAGAAACAGCTGACAGACCCCTGGGCTGTCCTAAGTCAAGCTTAAGCTATCATTGGTACATGTGAGACACAGGAAAGTGATGTAAAACCATCTATATTTCATGTCACTTCCTCTCTCCAGTCTCACACACATGGTTGTTGCAGAACAGCAAGCTAAATGAATGTAAATTAGGGTAAATCTTCCATAAAAGTTATCTACCTCCTCTCTCTTTCATTCTTCTCCCCTATTACATCTTTTTTTTATTTTAAAACCCTTACCTTCCATATTGGAATAAATACTATGGATTGGTTCCAAGGCAGAAGAGTGGTAAAGGTTAGGCAATGGGGGTTAAGTGACTTGCCCAGGGTCACACAGCTGGGAAGTGTCTGAGGCCACATTTGAACCCAGGACCTCCTGTCTCTAGGCTTGGCTCTCAATCCACTGAGCTACATAGCTGCCCCCCCCAATTACTTACTTATTAATAAAAATAGTAAAATGCATGGCCAGTCCCTCAATTTTAACCATAACAGAGGTAGGATAGATGCTGATAATTGGGACAAGTCAAAGGAAAAAGGCAGTATTCTTGAGAGAAAAGAGAAAAAATCCAAATAAGGACCTAAAAAATCTAGAACAAAAGGCCCACCCCAAATTGCTTATTCATGGCATAAAACTGAAATAATACAAATAACATTCATTAAGCATTTCCTTTTTGCTGAGAACTATATTAGGAACTGATAGAAAAGCAAAGTTTAGATAAGACATTCCCTTCCCTTGAGGAGTTTATAATCTGATAAATATAGTCTAAAACCAAATTAAACAAATACATTATTATGTTACATATGCAATACATAATACAATGATATTTTTTAAATTTGCACAATATTGCACAATTCTAATTGCACAAGTTCATTAGAAACTTACAATATAAAGGTTACATGAGGTTTGGGGGTAATGTGGCTACCAGGCAAAATTTAAAAAAAATCTTTCTAAAATAGATTGCATTTTAGATAGTTTAATTAGCAATGAAGAGAGAGAATCCTAGGTATAGGGGACAATGTCAATATTGGCATGGAAGCATCAGAATTCAGTGGCATCAGGAGGTTGTTCAATATGATGGGACATAGAATATTTAGAGGGAAGAAATATGAGACAGGTTTAGAAAGATATTAATGGTGTCTTGTTGTAATGGACCTTGAATGGCAAACCAAGGACTTTGAATTTCACTTAGTAGCAAAGTAGTAAGCAAAGCAGACAGAGGAATCTATCTTCCCTCTCAATATAGTACAAATTGAATAAATATATCTACCCTTTTATGATTGTTTTATCTCTACCCCACTTCTCTTGCAAGGTTGTCCACAGAGAAAATAGTCAAACTTGAGTTCAGATCTCAGTTCTGCCACTTACTATCTGTGTAATCTTGAGAAAGTTACTTAACCTCTATGGATATCAGTTTCCTCTTACATAAAGAGGATGTTGGACCTGATGGTCTCTAATCTCCTCCAATTTTTTAAATCTCTGATCCTATTTTCCTATAATGATGTCCAATTTAGACATAGTAAGTTTGAGGTGCCATTGGGGAGTCAAGTTTAAGATAGCCTATGACAGATGATGTAATTGATATAATGAAATTAATATAATAAATGACTTTCATAGAGTTAGTAGCTAAAGCCATGGGAGTAAATTATCATAGGAAAATGTATGGAGAGGAATAGCCCTTAGGAAATATCTATATTAAGGGAAGGGAAAGGAATTGAGGAAAAGCAAAAAAATAAAGAGCAGTTAAAAGGTAGGAAGTGAGTTAAAAGAATGTCATATCTCTAAAGTTCAATAAAGATAAAGTCTGCAGTGAGGGTGATTTTTTTCAATAATATCAAAAACTGTAGAAAGAGGATATGTTTAATTCATTGGATTTGACAATTAGGAGACCACTGGTGACTTTAAAGGGAATAATTTCAATATAATGGTAATGATTGAAGTCATATTACAGTGATGCAAGGAGAGTGGGCAGTGAGGAAGAAAAGGTCTCAGATATGAACATTTTAAAGAATTTTAGCCAAGAAGGACAGAAGAGAGTTGAAATGATAGTCTAAAGGACCAAAGTAAAGTATTTCTAGGAATAGGAAAACCAATGCATGTTTCTAGGTAGGTAAGAAGAATGCAGTAGTAAAAGATGGAAAGAAGATGCCTGAGAAAGAAAGAGGAAGACTACTATAGTAAGGATGATCCTGAATGAGGGAAGAAAAAAATGGGGAAAATAAAATGGATAAAGGTGGAAATAGGAAGCCTGTGGTAGGACTGGATATTTCTAAGTTGGCACCAGGGAGTATTGGTATGGCTCAACCTGTATCACTAAATATTTAGTCTTTCATGATGGCTACATATATTCTCTGAATTGAACTTCCTATCCTTGAACATAGACCAAGCTCACTGTTACCTCCCCAGTAAGACCAGAGAGGCAAAAGAGTAACACAAAAAAGACAATATAAGGTACTTTGTAGATAGAATTCACTCCCCAGGGCTTGTCTGACCCAACTAGCATCCCATTTGCATGCTTACGCTGTGTGAATGCTGCATGAATGGACATGAACACATATGCATGGGGGGCCTAGTTGGGGGGGGGGCAGAGGACACAGTACCAAGGATGAATTTTATCTGTTTCACCATTTTGTCCTGGAATTTAGGAACTATACAGCTGGGGCCCCCTGTGTATGCAGACAATTAACACAGTCCTGGGGTCTGCATTGCTAAATGCTATAATCATTTCAACACCACTGGGAATTATTGAGCCAAGGAATGACTCGTTATGCCTTAAAAAGAACACTTAAGTAAGTTCTTCCTTGTTGGCAAGTCTCTCCCTACATCATTCATGATCCCTGGAAGCTATACTTTCTAATGACCAAAAAAAGTAAAGCCCATTCCCTGAGCACAGAAGTTGTCTAAGGTCGGTGAAGTTGTTTAAGGTCAGTGGATTTCCATGAGCAGTGGTGAATGGATCAGAGAGGAATAGAATTCACAAATATATTCAGTTTTATAGCGGTCTATGAAGGGTAAGAGCTAGGTTGGCATAATGCAAACTAGTTATCTGAGGACTATGTTTTGCATGCCATCAGAAAAGTCTGCCACCCAAAAAGTATCTAACTTTCCCTGCTTCTTAGTTTCTACAATGCTATGACTAAAAATTGTCAGTCACATAACATTAAAAGCCCTTATAAATCTAATCCAACCCCTTCATTTTACAAATCAGGAAACTGAGACCTAGGAAGGATAAATGGTTTGCATAAGGTGTCATAATTAATAAACAGTCAGCATTCAAATTCTGGTCTTCCTACTGCCAAGCCAGAATATTTTTTATACTTCTTCATAGAAAGAAATGGCAAACCACTCCAGAATCCTTGCCAAGAAAACTCTAATGGGGTCATGGTGAGACAAACATGACAAAAAACATACTGAATAATAGAATATTCATTTTAAAATACTTTCTTTTACAATAAAATTACTAATAGGAGACTATAAATGATGTAAATCATTTTAATCCTGATTCAAACCTTCCGGACACCTGAGATCAAATCATTATGGTCATTAGAATTTAGGTGAGAAACAGGGAAGGAGGCAAAGGAATTTTATTTTTATACACTTTAAAGTAACACTCTGAGAAAAGCATCCATGTCAGAAAAAAAAATCAAGAACTCATATGGAGAAAAGAGTGTTGAATTTGAAATTCAAGTTTGAATATTCTGGTTCTGCCACTTCCTCTCTATATGATACTTTCCTTGGGCTTATGTTTCTTCCTCTAATAAAGAAATGGTCAGATTAGATGAACTCTAAGTTGCCTTCCAACTCTTACTATGATTCTATGATCTATGACCCTATCTCTTCATGGCATAACACAGGAAGGAAAATCAGACAGCTGCTAATATTTACAACATTGTTGAGCATTTTAACATAAATATTTTATTCATCCCTTGCCTTTAATTTATACTATCAAGAACTCTGAGGACCTCCCTCCTCACCAAAAAAAAAAAAAAGGAAAGGAGTGAGGGAGAGAGAGCCAGTGAGACATGAGAACATATACATTTCAGGTGGAAAATGCATTTAATATTTTTAATATATAAAGAGCTTTGTTTCATGGATCCAAGGAATACCAAAATTGCCTAAATGATCTAAGCATCCCTGTGAAATAAAGGTCTATCTTTTTATTCCAACATTCTATTGGTATGACCTAATGACAGTGAAATATGTAATATAATCCTTTGAAAAATTAAAATTAGTATTCAACAGAGGGTAATAACAAGGGAGGAGCATGGTATGTTGTGAGAAGGCTACAACATCAAACCAATGAGGATCTCTGAAGAAGAGGAACAAAAGATGCTACCAAAGAATTTTATAAGAATAGGAGACAGACTGGTCATGTATTAAAGGCAAGAATTGGAAATAAGCATTTTTTTATATACCTACCATGCACAAAGGGGAAGTTAGGTGGAACTGTAGATAGAGGGCCACCCTGGACTCAGGAATGCCTGAGTTCAAATCCAGACTCAGACACTTCTTAGCTATGTAACTCTGGGCAAGTCACTTAATGCTGTTTGCCTTAGTTACCTCATCTGTAAAATGGTCTGGAGAAGGAAATGGCAAACCATTCCAGTATCTTTGCCAAGAAAACTCCAAGTGTGGTTACAAAGAATCAGACATGACTAATCAACCAAATATATATATAATATATATATAACTTCTGGGTAAACATGGTGGCAGTCTAGACACAGGACTTTTCCTCACCTCACCACCAACCAATATAGGCTACCCCATAAGGCAAAAAAACACAAATTCATATGACTCTAGGGACTCAAAGGGACTCTACAGTAGGGCGCAGCATTGAAGGTACATGGGATTTGGGCATTTCCACACTATAAGGAGGTTAAAAATGCGAGATTATCTACCCTCCCCCACCCCACCTATGGAGCCAGAGTCAGAGCCTGCACACACCAGAACCAGTGAGTGAGCAAGGGGCACCTCTAGAGTGAGGGAGAGGCACCTCTAGGTCCTTGGCAGCTGACTAAGACCACCAAAAACCTACCCCTGAGATCAGTTACACCTGAAACCCCAACAGGCAGAAGAGCACAGACCATGAGTGCTTGTGGTAAGGTAGCACAGAGAAGGGCAGCAAATAGCAGAAGCTGTGGAGATTTGAGAGCTTGCCTCAGGCAAAATCCTTGCTCCTTAACTCCATACACAGAGAGCCTGACCATTTCACTCAGATTTCTGACTAAGAAGGGAAGGAAAAATCTCCACAGTGATGGCAAATAATGCCCAGGAACAACAACCTCCCTCCAAGAAAAAAACAAGAAGAAGGAATTGAACCTGGACAATTTTTACAGAGGAAAAATTCAGGCTACAGAGGGAATAGAAGAGGAAATTCAAATAAATGCACCAAAACCTTCCAAACAAATGGAAATTGGCCACAAGCTCTTGAAGAATTTAAATTGGGGTGTATCAAAAAGATGGAAGCCTTCTGGCAAGAAAAGTGGGAAATGGTTAAAAACATAACAGTTTAAAGTACAAGAACTCCCAATTGGAGAAACAGCTGGAAGACACAAAAAACAGGACATACCAAAATAAAAAGGGAAATAAGAAGTTTATAGCAGAAAATCAAAAGATTATAGCAGAAAACCAGGCCTTAAAGACCAGAATTGGGCAACTAGAAGACAATGATCTTGCAAAACAACATGAATTAATAAAGCAAAATCAAAAGACTAGCAAAATAGAAGAAAGCATAAAATTTTTCACTGACAAGATGATGGAACAGGAAAACCAATCACAAAGAGGCAATTTGAGAACTATTGGTCAACCTGAAAACCCAGAAATAAACGGTAATCTTGACATCATACTACAAGAAATTATCCAAGAAAACTGCCCTGATGTTCTTGGAAAAGGGGGCAAAATAGACATTGAAAGAGTTCATAGAACACCCTCTACACTAAATCTTCAAAAGACAACTCCCAGGAATGTAATTGCCAAGTTCAAGGGCTACCAAGCTAAGGAGAAAATTTTACAAGAAGCCAAAAAAGATGATTCAGATATCAAGGAGCACCAATCAGGATTACACACGATCTGACAGCTTCCACACTAAAGGACCACAAGGTTTGGAATATGATATTCAGAAATGCAAGAGAATTGGGTCTTCAACCAAAGATCACCTACCCATCAAAACTGACTATATACTTCCAGGGGAAAGTATGGGCAATCAACGAAGATTTCTGAGTATTTGTAAAGAAAAGACCGGAACTAAGTGGAAACTTTGATAACCAAACACAAAAATCAAGAGAAACATGAAAAGGTAAATAACAAAGAGAGGGGAAAGGAGGAAAATGTTTTTTTTTTTTTATTCAAACTTTCTTCTTTAAGGGCTTCAATAAGATCAAATTGTTTATATTAATATATGGGGAAAATGTTACTTATAACTCTCAAAAATTATATTCACTATTATAGTAATTAGAAGAATTATTCACAGGTAGAGATTGGGATAATAAGTGGTATAAGATGATATGCAAAAGTTTATATATATATATATATATATATATATATATATATATATATATATATATATATTTAGAACCATACATCTGCCATTGAACTAAGAGGTTTTTTTTTACAAATATTATCTCATTTTATCCTCACAATAAGCTTGTGAGGAAGGTGCTGTTGTTATCCCATTTTTCAATTGAGGAAACTAAGACAAACAGAGGTTTAAGTTATTTAACTAGGGTCACACCTAAGTATTAGGATTAAGTTTTGAATTCAGGTCTTCCTTACTCCAAACCCAAATCCCAGCCTATTCTACCTCCTAGTTTCCTCTGGAGTCAGACAGAGGCCAGAATTCTACATAGGCAACCTCAAAGTGTTAGGTAAAGAGAAAGCCTCCACATATCAGAGGGACTCTCTGGACTAAACTTACTGGAAAGATATGGACCAGAGTCCAAATAAGGTGGGCAGATAGGGATGACATGCATCTAGCCCCAATGAAAGACTCCCAATTGAGAAAATCTCAGACTTAATTTGAGCAAATAAAGAATTAGTACATATTTTCATATACATTTGACAAGGAGTACATTTCTCAATAAACAAATAAAAGGCCCTAGAAATAGCTTTCAGTTTAACTCATTTTTCAGTTGTGTCCTACTCTTCATGAACCTAACAGGGGCTTTTCTTGGGAAAGATACTGAAAGGGTTTTCCATTTCATTTCTAGCTTATTTTACAGATGAAGAAACTGAGATGAGCAGAGTTAAGTGACTTGCCTTGTGTCGAACACCTAGTACAGTGATGGCAAACTTTTAGAAACAGAGTTCAGGACCCCACCTCAACCCCAAGACCAAGTGCCATGCTCACTCCCTCCAGAGACTGAGTGTCATGCCTCACTCCCCCCATCTCATTCCCCAGTAACCCCCCTTTTACCTCAGACAGGGGAGGGAGGAGGCACTCACATTGGGCTGCTGGGCAGAGGGATGGAAGGAGTGAGGAATGTCCTCAGGTGTATGGAGATGGGGAGGAGAACAGCTCCATCCCAAGTCTCTCTGGCTTTCTAGTAACAAATTCTAGTGGACTAATTCAGGCATGCCCACAGAGAGGGCTATGCGTGCCCTTTTTGGCACACATGCCATATGTTAACTATCACAGAGCTAGTAAGTATCTGTCTGAGGCCATATTTGAACTCATGAAAATGAGTCTTCCTGACTCCAAGATGAGCACTCTAGCTACTGTATCACTTAACAAGTCTTCTCACAATTTCCCTAGAAACTTGTGGATGAATTTGCCCTGACATATTTTTGTCATCAATCCTCAACTACATTCCATTCTCCCTTCTTACTCCTTTTCCCATCCTTCTTGACCTTTACCTCAGCTCAGATCCTAGCAGTTTGCCAAAATATACATTTTATTTACCCTTGAGAAAAATTTAGCTAAAAAGACTTCACTAAGGGGCATTTTTAATCAACCAATAACATTTATTAAGCACCTACCATGTACTAGTCATTATGTTAAATTTTGAATGGAATCATAGAATCAACATGGAATTTAAAGATGAAAGTGGGCTCAGGAAACAGCTAAACCAGATTTTCTCTATCATCTTACACAAGGGATATTTATTTTATTTCTCAATTTAACAAATCTCGGTCAGAGCCAAAAGCCAACCACATGGCTTTGATCTGTTCTGCCACCAATCAGAGGAAACTACATTCTTGTGAAGCTATAGGCCCCTTGGTTGGGTTCATTATAATGCTTTAGTTTAGCTTACTAAATTTATGTCATGAAAATAAGATGAGGCATGAAGACAATATGTAATCATTTCTGTGAAGGAAAATACAAAAGCTAACTACAGCTTGGAGGAGGAGAGCCTCTTTTCCAAAGATCCTTGTCAATAGCTCTGACCTTTATTAAACTACATTTATGCCTTTATTTTTAAAAAGTATCTGATCTTGACCTGAGATGACTCAGGCTACAAATTACAGATCAAATAGTTTGCTTAAGGTACCTATTTAAGACCCTGATTTTAATATAAACTAAGTACTCACTTTCAAAGCCAAGGGCTCATCTCTAACCAGGAAATTGCTAGTCCTTAAGTGACTATAACACTTCACGTTTCAAATATATGTCAGCTGTGTTGGGCAAAATCTATACCAGATGTTCTGCTGACTGTGAAGAACTCCCAGAAGGTCCCCTGGCTCTGTGCATCTGTGGTTCCAAGTTTGGATTGGTTAATCTGAGAGTATCCTATGGTTAAACATTTAAACATAGAATCTGGTGACCCAACTTTAGGTTCTGCCCATGTCACTGAAAAAGCTAAGTGAATTCAGGGAAATTAATGCATCTCTCTAGGCTTCAGCTTTATTATCACTTAAAAGAGAGGATTATTAAAATAATGTTTAAAAAAAGACAGTATTATTCTAGATAAAAGGAAAGGGTTTCTTGACATTTGTATATCGTGAACTTTTTGGCCAGTCTGGTAAATTACATGACCTCCTTCCCAGAATAATATTTTGTAAAGATTTCATAAAATCAAATATCTAGTATCACAAAGGAATACAAGTATTAGAGTAAAGTGATATTATCAAATATTTCATGAAAATAAATTTATAGATTCCAGATTAAGACTTCTCATCTAGATGTTCTCTAAAGCTCTGAAATTCTTTGAGCAATTAAATTGTGTGTTCGCTTTTAAATGAATATGCAGTCTACACTGTTTGTAAAGTTAGGAAGAAATTCAAGAAGAGAAATAACATGCTTCAACCTTTGGAAGTTTAGAAGAGAAGAAAATGTTGAACTCACTGTAGGGAGTTGGGCTGTAGTAGGGTGAAACACAAAAACTCCCTTTGGGATATTTCACTTTTACTTCATTTTATTTGGCATTGCTCATAAGCTGGCAATAATTTCCTAAAAAAAAAAAAAAAGCCTTTACTTCAGTTGCAGCCAGCAGTGGAATTCATTCAACTTTCCTTTATGGATGATCAAGTAAATTGTTCAGACTCAGAAGACTTTCTCCAGGGTCCTATTAAAGGAATTTTTCTTCTTCCTCTGGAGCACTAAGACAAGTAATGCAGCCTTCTCAAGGACTCAACCTAGGGTAAGAGGCCAGACTTTGGAACAAATAATTTCAATTCTGTTCCACCATCATCATCTAAAAGTGTTTATCGGATTCAATAAAGAGAGGCAAGCAAATGGTATGCTTATTTTCTAAACCAAAATTTGAGGCATGAAGTTCCTAGGATTTAGAGCTAGAAGAGACCTTAAAGACCATCTAGTGCAAACCCATCATTTTAAAGATGAGGAAACTGAATGCAGCTGAGAAAAATGAAGCAACTTGGACAGAGAGTTGTGAGGGTTTTGAAATGGTATTTTCCTTATTCCAATATTCTTATGCACTAAACATTAGAGATGTGACAATAAATGTTTAACAACCAACTGTAAGCCAGAGCATTATATATAACACACTTTTAAGGTTAATATTCATTATTGACCTTTCATCATCCACTTTCTTAAGTCTAGATTAAAAACAAAACAATAAATCACAGCCTGATGTATAGCTTTCAGATTTCCAAGGTGAGTAAATGCTTGCATGAAAAATTTAACAATCAGTTAGGAAGGTAGTAGGAGTACACTTTTCCACACTACCAAACTAAGATATTTCTTTTGCAGAATTTTATTTAAAGTGTTGTTTTCTCAAAATTGGGACTAATCATTACTTATAACACTTATGTGTATAAAATAAATTAGACACTTTCAACTTCAACACCTCAATGTTTTATGTTTCAAGAAGCTATTGGCATGAGTGAAGAATGACAAAATGTGGAATAAACAACATCGAGAATGATAAAATATTTATATTGTTTGTGAATATATGTTTATTCTATTGTTAGTGAGTTAATTTTTTCTAGTCTATGTGTAATTAATTTCTGTACCCTAAAAACTATTATTCCCAGCATCCCACCCTCCCCTCCTTCTGTTGTTACATGCTGACTTAAGTAGGATATAATAAGGCCATCTCTCTCTCTCTCTCTCTCCCTCTGTCTCTCTCTGCCTCTGTCTCTGTCTCTCTGTCTCTCTGTCTCTTCTTCTTCTTCTTCTTCTTCTTCTTCTTCTTCTTCTTCTTCTTCTTCTTCTTCTTCTTCTTCTTCTTCTTCTTCTTCTTCTTCTTCTTCTTCTTCTTCTTCTTCTTCTTCCTGTAATAGCACCAGCAACCAGTGGTCTTTTTTAAACAGGCAAGAGAGTCTAGTCACATGGTTGTATTTTGTTAGATAATTACCCTTTTATTCCTTTACTTCTAGTGATTACTAATAAACTTTATCAAATATACTACTTGGAGTTTTGGATATTAATAAAAATCTGACATCTATAGATCATGTCTGGGTAGTAAATCTACTTTGCCCTTTCTAACTTGAAGAAGAAAAAGTGGATGAGGGGAGAGCTCTCTCACCTCCCCAAAATGAATAGAAAGACAGCTGCTACTTTTGATGGGACACTAAGAAGATGATGTAGGATTATTACTATATTTCTTTTGTTGGTCATTTGTCAAAGACCTGGAACTACAGACTGCTGTGGGACTATTCAGACTCATAAGCTTAGGAAGCTGCCCAAAGCTCAGAGGTTTGTATCTCATCCGTGGTGTTTTGGCTAGTAAGTGTCAAGGATGGGTCTTAGAACTAGGTCTTCCTAATACTGTCCAACATACTCTCCATTGTGCAGCATTGGATTACCCAGTAACATGGATTTTGATAGCCCTGAGCTCAAATCCTACCTTAAACTTTACTCACAAGCTGGGTGACCCTAGCAAGTCACTTAATTTCTCTCAGCCTCAGTTTCTTCATCAGTAAAATGGAGATCATAATAGCATCTGATTTTCAGGATTGTTGTGAAGATCAAAGCCATGCTTTGCAAACTTTAAAGTGCTCTCAAAATAATGATATAATAATAATATAATTCTTTAATTTACAAAGCATTTTTCAAAAGAACTTGATGAGGTAAGCAGTACATGTTACTATTCCATTTAACATATTTTGTTGTTGCTCAGTCACATCCAACTCTAACTCTGTTTGGGGTTTGGGGCCATTTTCTTCTTTAGCTTGTTTTACAGTTGAAGAAACTGAGGCAACTGCAGTTAAGTCACTCTTCCAGGGTCCTACCTAGATGCCTCATATGGCATGGGCCCCAAGTTTTCCCCTGGACACCCAAAAAACACAGAGGTATCCCAGGTTAAAGAGTGTATGAGAAAATTATTTTTCTTTACAGTGCTGGCCAAAGTAAGGTGACTGGGTACTATGTGATAAGAAAGGAGTTTCTGAGAGATATACTCTCTTTTGGCCTTTCCCTTTGACTTCTTGAGCAGCACAGATATATTCCTCCTACTTCTACTCTGATAAGCTTCAGGTTCTATCTAAGACATCTATTCATCCCCTGAACTGCTCAGGTCACCCCTTCTGTCTTTGGGACACAAAACATCACCCCATTAGCACATCTCTGGTCATGTAGCCCCTGTTGGCAAAAGCATATAACAATCCCAATCCCCATCTCCTCAGGGAGACAGTATTCCATCTGCACCTGTCTCCCAACTCAATAATTCAACTTGGATTCAACTTAATAAATCTCTCTACTTTTAAGCTAATTACTGGGGCCTGTAATTCCTCATGAGTGTGCCCTTCCTGGCCCAGGTTTTCTCTCCAGCTCTCCCATAACATATATAGGTGAACTGAAAATCAGATTACTGTGACTTGCTACAAGTCACTGCTAATAAGTACTGGATCTAGGAGAGACTCAAATCTAGGTATTTTGTTTCTCGATACCATACCCCAATACTTGCCAATAAAAGCTAGCAATTACTTAATATTTTATTAATTTTGCGAAGCATTCAGTTGAACGATATTTATCCCTTTTTTAACAGGTAAGGAAACTGAGGTTCAGCAAATTTAGGTGTCATGCCTAAGACCAAAGAGGATTTAGTAAATATGAAAGTCAGATTCAAACCAGCATATCATACTACATCTTTTTTACTAAAAATATTATTATTCTTGGATATCCATCTTCCCACAATAGTCCCTTCTAGTAATAGGATCTTAGATTTAAAGTTAGAAAGGACACTGGGGTCATCTAATACAATCCTCTCATTTTACAGTTCAGGAAATTGAATCCTTCAATGGTTCAGGGTTTACCCAGTGTCATACAAGTAGTAAGCATAAGTGGTGGGAGTTGAATTTAGGTCCTTTGATTCCAAAGAATCAGTGTTCCACTCTTCCCCTTTGGAGACTGGTCACAAAGGCCCCTCTTCCTCCTTTTCTGAGATTGGTTCATATAAACCCAAACTGAGAAATCCCTCTTCTGTTCATGGGCTATCAAGATAGGAACAAGGAGTCGATGTCTTACAGAGCCAGGGCTGAATGCCAACCCAGGGGACAAAAGCAGGATTGACTTTTCCTAGAGCCCAAGAGACTTGTTTCTTTTTCTCCACCCACCTTAAATATGAGGGGGCAAAGGAGGGGGAAGTCAGCAACTTCACTGTGCTTTCTTTTTGTCCCTAGACTTTGCCCCCTATCTGAAGAATGCTCTTTACTCTTAGTTGCCAAAGAAACAGAATGTGACTTGAGGAAATAACATTGGAAGCATTTTTATTTTAGTATTTGACAATAAACTTTTAGATTTCAATACAAGTCTCAGGAGAGGGAGAGCATTTCAATGTGGTAGTTTATTTCTACAAGTCAAAGTTCACCCTTTCTGCTTCCTGCCTGAGAAAAGCCACACACCCCTTGTTGTAGAATTATCCCTACTTGTAGGCGTCATATCCATACCCCTCATGGTAAGGGGTTCCCATTTTTTTTTGCAAGCTTGCAAATTGAAAAGTGATGGAGATACAGATGAGAAAAAGAGTCAAAGAGTGTGGTATAGCAGAAACCAGGAGTCAGGATAACCTGGGTTCAAATCCTGTCTGTAGTACTTATTAACTATGTGATATTGGTTAAGTCACCTGATCTCTCTCTACCTAATTTCTATATCTGTAAAATGAGGGGGTTGGAGTTGATAGCCTCCATCCCAAGTCAAGATCATATTTCCTTCAGTGAGGCTGATGATATTGTGCAACTCTGCCTCCTTTAAATCCAATTCATTCACAAGTCAAGACATCATCCTGTGACACCTACCATAAATCCTCTTCCAAAAAATGAAGGCCTCACAATAGAAAATAATTCCTTTCTTGATACTGCAAAGAAAACCCTACAAAACTTTCCAAGCATTTACATATCTCCAAGAAACCAGACCCAAATGAGGTTATCCAAGAGGGCTACATTACAATGCAAATAAAATTCTTTTGATTTCAGGGTGTGACATTGTATTTCCATTCTCTAGCCCAGAAAACTCCAGAGTTTGGGGCTCTAAAGGATCATTGTGTTCATGCGTGTGTGAGATTTCTTTCACTCACATATGAAATCCTTGGCATTTTTATGTGTTGACTGCTCTTTCCTTTGCTGACTCTCCCATCCCACTAGCTCCTTTGCTAAACTTCTAAGCAGCCAGGCTGGAGAGGAAGTGATTTCATTTGGGTGGAGAAAGGAAAAAAAGGATGCAATTCTAAAGTCTCATGTACTGTAAATCTAATATGGAGCATATAAAGCAACAGCTGCTGAACACTCTCACTAAGTATCTTATACTGGCAGCTGAACTGGAATGGATTAGCCTAGGGTGGAGCTGGGGAATAGGACTCTCCAAGTGAGAAGCAGGAATCATATTTTCATAAACACTAGAGCATTCAGTCTTTTTTTTTAAGTTCTTACCTTCTGTCTTAGAATCAGTACTAAATATTGACTCCAAGGCAGAAGAGGGGTAAGGGCTAGACAATGGAACTTAAGTGACTTGTCCAGGATCACACAGCTAGGAAGTCATAACTATTGACTAGCCTGCATATTAGATCTCATAATTCCCTTTACTCTTTCTGGTCTATTCCACAAAGGTTTATATGTAAAACAGTTTTGAAGACCCTGATATTATAGATGTAAAGCTGAAACAGACTTCAAAAGCTATCTAGTCTACCCTTTCATTTCACAAAGAAGAAAGTTAGCATTTATAATAGTTAATATTTACATAGCACTTTACATATATAATTTCATGTAGATCCCCACAACTAAGGGATGTAGGTACTATTATTAGGCCCTCTTTTACAGATGAGAAAACTGAGGCAAGTTGCAGTTAAGTAGCTTATTCACAATTACACAGCTAGTAGATTTTGAAGCAGCATTTGTTCTCAGGTCTTCCAGAATCCATGTCCACCATTTTATCCACTGCCTGATTCTTCCTATATCTTGTGCTTATGACCCCTATATGCCAGAGTAGAAGAGAATACATCTAGGAGTCAGAAAAGGAAAGTGGAAAGGACTAAGCTTCCAGTTCTGAATTCATTTCTGCATTTCTTACATGACTGAAACATAAGTCAACTTAAGCACTGGGTCTTTCAGTTCATATGATTTCAAAATAATATATAGAGACATCCCTCTTCAATCTAAAAAGTTTAAGTAGGATGAGAACCCCATATCTTAAACTTCCTGTTTTAGATTAGAAAAATACAAAATATTACTTTCAAAATTTGTGACCATAATGTTATAAAAATTATATTAAATAAAGGGCTAGAGAAAAAACAACAACTAAAATTAACTGGAAACTAAATAACATAATCTTAAAGAATGAGTGGGTCAAGGAACAAATCAAAGAAATAATCAACAATTTTACTAAAGAGAATAACAAGAATACAGCATACCAAAAATTGAGGGATGCAGCCAAAGCAGTACTTCAGAGATAACTTATATCTCTAAACGCTTATATTTTAAAAAAATAAAGAAGCAGATCAATAAATCATGTATGCTGTTAAAAAATCTAGAAAAAGAAAATAATTGTCCTTCTGTTAAGAAGAGAAGCTCATTGTTGTTCCTTGAAATATGTGGGATCATATCTTTTGGCCTTTTGTAATAAGTGGTGGAAATAGATAAAGAATTTCAGCCAAAACCCAGCAGCAACCATTGACAAGAAAGGCTGATATAAAAAACTGTGCAGGGGCATACTGGACATAATATGAAATAGCTGATGATTGCTGCAAAGAATTTTTAACCTGAGTGCTTCTGAGTATGTTTTAAAATGGTCCTAACCAAGGTCTCTGTGAATTCTTTTTGCTGTTTTTATGGAGCCTATAGAGAAACTAGGTAATATAGAAGACAGGTTCAAGCCCTTCCTCTGATACTGACTGTGGAATTATAGACAAGTCCTTTAACTTCTCAGGGTTCTAGGTAACTTTCTAAGACTCTTAAATAGTAGAGAGGTGACATTCTGTAGTAGTGGAGGAAATTTCCTCATCTGGGAATTTCCTAAACTAATAAAATCATAAGTCCATTTCCTAGGGCCTTTTCCTCTCTTATTTTCTATTTAGATTTTTTTGTATGTAACTTTTTTGTGCTTAATTGTTTACTTGTTGTCTCTAAAATTAGAATGTGAGTTTCTTGAAGATAGAGACTGTCTTTTGCCTCTTTTTGTATCCCGAGAGCTTAGCATAATGCCTGCCATATAGTAGGTGCTTAATAAATGTTGACTGACTAACTCAGTCTCAATTAGGTTTATGGACTATTGAACATTTGTAAAAGCTAGACTCCCTTGGGAGGGAATGGGTCCTCTCTTCTTAGAGGTCCTTAAGCAAAGGCTCAATAACCTCTTGTTGGGTATTTTGTAGAAGCTGGTCTACTTGTCACTCAGTTTTCACTGTGGCTCCAAAAAGCTGTATAATGCACAGTGAACACACTCTGGTAAAACCATCTTAGATAAGCTAACTCAGGTTGAGGGTAAGCAACAGACCTCAAACGCATCAGTGAGTAAGAGTGATGTCTACCCCAAATACATGAAGACTTCCCCTGAAAGAATGAAGGCAGTTGAAGTAACACTACGGAGCATATAAATTTGGTCAGTCATCAAAGATATCACTGCATCCCAGGCTCTCACCAGTTGTCCTGACTTTTGTCTTGACACTGAATTTTGATGACACTGTAAGAGAAAGTGAGACTGAAGACTTTGTGCAATTCTGCCTCATTTAAATCCAATTCATGTATAAGTCATCATCCTGTGATATCATTTGTCCTCTTCAAAAGATGAAAATGGAGGGTGGGGCAGCTGGTTGGCTCAGTGAATTGAGAGTCAGGCCTAAAAACAGGAGGTCATAGGTTCAAATCTGACCTCAGACACTTCCTAGCTGTATGATCCTGGGCAAGTCACTTAACCATCATTGCCTAGCCCTTACCACTGTTCTGCCTTAGAACCACTACTTCCAAAACAGAAGGAAAGGGTTTAAAAGAAAAAAGGTGAAAATGGAACAACTGTGTAGAGAAGATTCCTGATCAGGGATTGGTGGGCTAAATGGTCCCTGGGGAATCTTTCAACCCTAAAATGATGTGATGGTGACACAATTGTAGAGATTACATACCATAAATTACATAAACTCTTTTGGCATACAGTCAAGGCCAATGATGAGCAACAGTGTAATCTATTCATCTGAATTATCAACTTTGATCCAACCTTCTGGTTAAAGCCCATTTTTAATTGAACATAGAGGAATCCATCAAATTTTACAATCTAATGCTTTGTGTAGGAGAAAGTTTCTTCTGTCTTGTCCTTGATCTCCAGGTCCAGGAATCTAGCAACCTGCACAGGCTCCAGTGGCCATTATATGTATGTCTAAGGCAACATTTGAACCCGGATCTTCCTGACTGTGAGCTTGCTCTCTCTACAATACCCTATATCATCTCTCACAAGTAAGACACAGCATGGTTGAGTAGAAAGGATCTTGTCTCTAGAGTCAGTCAATCTATATCCAAATTCTGTCTCTAAAATTCTCTTCACAACCTTGGACAAGTCCCATTTTATCTTCTTGGGTCTTTTCTATATAATGAATGAGCCAAGCTAGTTGCTTCCCTTATCCAGTTGGCCTGAATATTCTGGAATCCAGATGTTGAAAAAACTTGGAAGAGAGAAATTAGGGAGCCAGCTGATTTGTTACACACCTCTTTCTTACCACCACCTGGGAGGAAGTAAAAGATTAGGAAGTGTGTATTTTAAACAGCTGTTCTTTAGAATGCAAGACTTCTCTTCCACATGAGGGATTTCATCAAGCACTTCTGAATTTCTGAGGTAATTTGAAAGACTTGGGCCAGAACAAATCTCCTGAGCTCAATCAAGGGAAAAGTCACATCCCTAAGAAGACGTCTATGAAATTTAGCAATGAGATAGTCAATGTTCTTGTTCCCTGACTTCTAGATATTATCATCATAAATCCATACAGAAACCTTCACTATAGATATGAGTCAAGGCACCCTGAGGAAGAGAAAGGAGATAGTTTGTGCCAGGCAAGACAAACCACCACCACCATTCTTCTTTGCACTTTCTACCCTCTAACCCTGATGGCAATAGCCCAGGACCCTGATACTAAGAGCCTTCAAAATAGTATGCCCACTAGACTGCCGTTCCCATTTATTGGGAAAAATAACAATAAGAATAAGACATTACTGACTCTTTCACCTCTGTACCCTAACAACCATGAGACTTTTCCATCTGACTTGTAGCTGTAAATATATTATATTATGTTATATTACATATTATAATTAATGATAATATATTATTTATTATATATGTAACCATATAATATATATTTATACATATATATGTACATACATATATGTATGTACAGTCTGCCATCATCAAAATGGAGCTTTTGGAGGACAGAGATATCTTACTTTTCTATTTGTATCACTTAGCCAAGTACTTTGCACATTGGAAGTAATTAATAAATTATTTTTCATCCATTCACTTTAATGAGGGGGAAAATGCAACACAAAACATAAGTCACACACACCATGCTTAGATCTTTTGATGGTGATACCATTCCTGATAATTATAGTGAATAGCCCATATCTATATTACACATTATGCTTATCATGCATTATCTCATGCGATCCTCCCAACAAGCATTTTGGAGGAAGTCAGAACTCTTTTTCTCTTTTTATTTATTTTTTATTTTTTGGCCTGACCCAAGATATGATTAATGTAGAAAAATCATACCAATGCAAATCTATATAACTCTTCTATCATTTATAATCTTAAAACATTGGGACATTGAGAGGATAAGTATTAATAATAGCAAATATTTATACACCACTTCAAGGTTTTCAAAGTGATTTAAAGGTACCTTATTTGATCTTCACAAGTCCTAGGAGATAGATGTCATTATACCCATTTTACAGATGAAGAAACTAAGGTAGACAAATTAAGTGATTTGCCCAAAATCACAGAGTTCTGAGGCCAGATGTAAAATCGTGTCTTCCTAACTTCAGGTCTAGACAAGCAATGTATGTATAAACCATCATTGAATCAGATCTTCCTGACTGAGTCTGCTCTTTCTATACTACCTCGCTCTATAATATCATCTCTCACAAGTAGGAGATAGCATGGTAGACTAGAAAGGACCTTACCTCTAGCATCTGACAACATATGTTCAAATTCTGACTTGGAAACTATCTTTGTGACTTTGCACAAATCCCTTTATGTTCTTGGACTTCAGTTTTCTCAACTAATCAACAAATGAGTCAGACTAGATGGCCTTAAGATCCCTTCCTCCTCCAGATCTGTGATCCTATGAGTACTTTATCCAGAAATCAAAATGGTATGTGTTTTCCAAGGTTCCTGTAGGTGGTGGGCCTACTGCCAAAGACCCTGTTAGTTTAGATTGGATGTTGGAATGGAATGAGGCAAACTCTAATCATTAAACAGTTAACAAAATGTTTTCTTTTCCCTAAACCAGCCAAGATATATAACAAGAATAAAATAACATTTACCGTCTATAGATTTACCACCCTCTACTTTGTTTCCATATGGAAATGAATCTCTTCAGTAGGGTGAGGCATGGTGACTTCTATGGACTTTAGACACCCACCAGAGTTAGGATTTTTTTATGCTTTTTGGTGATTACTGAGCTGGTCAAGGAAAGCAGGCACTGATAGATCCTGGGTCAGCTTTAAGGGAAAACTAATTCCTATTTTGAGAAAATGGGAGGATCCCTCATTCTATCACAGCTATGTAATCAGAATATGGAATAGCTAGACTATCCTAATTCCAAGTCCTATATCCTAAGTGAACCCAGTTTTCCTAATTCCAAGTCTTTCTACTATACTTGGTAAAATATAGGTAAATATTCCCCAAGTCAGAGATCTCTATGTAGAGTCTATGTTATTTTTCAGGTATCATCCTATTAAAACTACATGCTATGAGCTATACTACATCGTATTAGCTGTACTAGAATATCTCATTTCTTCTCCCCAGAACAAAAAATATTAAAATGAGTCTCCTACTGAAAAATCACTTGAAAAAAATATAACAGATTCAGGTAGTCCTGACAAGAAAATTTGGCCAGTCCATAATTATTCTTGCGGAAAATTATAACTTAATATCATCAGAAATAAGTTGAACTGGGCATTCCCTCCCAACTATCCCAACATTCTGGCAATGATCTTCCCAAATGGAAGTAGCTTTGTTTCCTATACACTGTAACAGGTGTTTCTAGTTATATCTTCTTTGTCACCCCCACCAAGGTAGCCATAACAGCCTAGAGAAAACCAGAGAGAGGTGAGAGGTCTTACCATCATATTTGGAAACCTTTTGTAGCTACTCTATACTATCATTGAATCAAATAAAGTCATTTCTCTTTGATCTCCGATATCATTTCTGGTTTATGTTTTGTTGTTGTTGCTGCTTGCCTTTCATTTTTTGATAATGGGAAAAAGGAGACTAAACTGGGATAATGAAAGTACTCTTTATGTTTTAATTATATTTTTACTTATTTCATTAAATATTTCACAATTGCATTTTTAAAATTTTTAATTGAATTTCAAATTTTTTTATTAAAAGAATTTAATTTTCAGTTCCAAATTTTCTCCATCCCTCCCTCACCTCCCTTTGCCCTACTCACTGAGAGCACAAAGAATATATAAATTCTACATGTGAAGTGATACAAAACAAAATTCTGCATTAGCTAATACAGTTTTCTGGTTTATGTTTTGTTCTTGTCTTTTGTTTTTAGATAGTGGGAAGACTGAATTGGGAGAGTGAAAATTCTTTTTTATTTCATTAAATATTTCTTAATTGCTTTTTTAAATTTTGAGTTCCAGATTTTCTTCTTCTCTCTTATCCATTCCCTGTCATTAAGAAAGCAAGCACCATGATATCAATTATACATGTTAAGTCATGTAAAACATGATTCCATATTTCTTGCAGAAAATATATAAAAAAAGAAGAAAATAAAGTGAAAAAAGTATACTTCAATCTGTACTCCAGGTTCATCATTAGATCTCTCTCTCCAGAGATGGAGAATATCCTTTTTATCATGGGTCTGCGGGAATTATCTTGGATCATTATATTGATCAGAGTAGCCTAAATCTTTCAAAGTTGACCATCATTAAAATATTGCTGCTTCTATGCATTATGCTCTTGAAAGTCCTCTTACACTCTCCATTCTTCTGAAGCTTATGAACTCACAGCAGCATTCTTAGCACCATAACTTTGTCAGCAATAGAAGTAACTGCTTGCCTTCTTGTTCAGACTTTCATTTAGATCTAGAAGGGGCATTAGAAGTCATTTAGTCTTACTTGTTGTTTTAGACATGAGGAAACTGAAGCCTAGAAAAAATTAAGTGACTTGCCCAAGGTCACATAGATAGTAAATGGCATAGCCAAGATTTGAAGCCAAATTCCCTAAAACTCTTTCTTCTACACCAGACTTCTTCCCAAGCCATTGGATTTTGAGCTAGAAAGGATCTTAGTGATCTCTTCCAACTCTGTCATTTTACTGATGAAGAAAGTGGAAGCTACAGAGATAAAGGAACCCCAAGACCACAGAGATAGTAAGTAGCAGTGAAAGACTCAGACTCATATCCTCTGACTCTGATACTGCCTCTTCTGGTCCCTGATACAAAATATCTCCAAGTCCCTAGGATCTCCACTGTTTGAGCCATTCTAAACAGACTCAGATATCACCTGAACATTTTGTTAAACAGCAACTTGAGAGCTAATTACCAAGGACCTGTTGAAGTTGCTCTTGTCAGTGCTGCCTCAGAGGAGTAAAAGAAGATGCTCATCCCAGAAAGAAACCATTTCTGGGGGCATTGTGTTTTGGGGCAAATTGCCCTCTTTCCCACAACATGCGTTAACTGAAACTACTGAGTTAAATATGTGCCATAGTCTTCAGATTACTAAAAAGTATGGAGATCTAGTTAAATTATTAAAAACAAGGTTGTGCACAACATAACAAACATGGAATTATGTGCTGCATGATACCATATATGCAATCTATATTATATTATCTATGGCTGCAGAGAGGGGAGACGGCTGGATAGGAAGGAGATAACATGGATCACAAAATGTCAGAAAATTATTATTAAAATCGTATCCACATGTAATCTGGAAAAAATCTAAAAAAAAAATAAATATAATAAAACTTAAAAAAAAAACAAGATGGTGGTTGAGGTAGGAAAGGAACTATGTCCTTGACACTACTCTTCAGAACTCTTTGCAGTAGAAATGGTAATGGATTGGCATTCTTGTTTCATCAATTTTCATCAATTATGTAACATTAAATGGTAGGCTAATTCCACTTTAAAATAAAGGACAGTGTGGAAAAGGCCCCAAGTTCAAGTCTCAGCTCTATATCTATCTTTAGTGGTTTCAGTCATGACTAACTCTTCATGAACCCATTTGTGGTTTTCTTGACAAAGATACTGGAGTGGTTTTTCTTTTCCTATCCAGCTCATTGTACATATGAGGCAAACACGGTTAAGTGACTTACCCAGGTTTACAAAGTCTAAGATCATATTTGCACTCAGTTCTTCCTGAATCCAGGCCTAGCCTTCTATCCATTGTGACACCTAGCATCCCAAGTCTAGCTTAGGTAAGCCAAACAACCACTATGATCCTGAGTTTCCTTATTTGGAAAACAGGAATAATACTATTTACCATGGCCAACTTGAGGACTTGTGAGACCTAAATGAAATAACATATACCAATTAATAAAATAGCAAGATACCAAATATTTGCTATTAGCTAATTCAATGATTCTCAAAGTATGTCTGGGAAACTATAAACCCTCAACAGCCTTTTGGAAGGTCTTTGTGGTCAAAACTATTTTCATAATACTAAAATGTTTTAATTTCTAGTATGGTAAATGTAGATAGATAAAAACTTCAAAAAAAGTTCTTTGTATTCCTCTATAGTTTTTAAAAATATAAAGGGTCCTGAAACCAAAATGTTTTAAGACTGATAATCAAGGAAATAGGAGAGTGGTAGTAGCTTAGTGGTTAGAAAGGTAGAACTGGAGTCAGGAAGCATTGAGTTCAAATCCTGCCTCAGCTACATACTAGCTATGAGAAATGGCAAACCACCCCAATATATTTGCCAAGAAAATTCCATAAATAGTATGGTCCGTGAGATCATGAAGAATTGGACATGACTAAATGACTGAATAACAACAAAAATCAAGTAAATCATATATATATATATATATATATATATATATATATATATATATATATATAATTCAAATGTATATGAATTTTTTCACTCCCCTTTTACATTTACCCTCCACAAATTTATCCCCAACCTAGAAAGAGAAGACTAGCTCCAATTATTTATGGGAATATCACCATTTTTTACCTCTATGGTCATCTACAGGTGCTCATCCCTATTTATTCCAAATAACACCTTTGCTTTTTACTAGTTAATGTTTCTGAGTAAGCCTTTAGTATCCCCAAATACCAAACATGTTTGGAATGGTTTTTAGATATGTCTAGGATTTCCCAAAAAGAAAGAGGCAAATAATGATAGGAGATAGACTGAGAATTTAATAGGAATCCTTTGAAATCAAAAAATCATTCCTTTAGCTATTCAAGGTTAATGCCAAATCAACTAGCCTCAGAAAATGGTCCCTACCTGATCATCACTATTCTGATACATTTCAGTTGGAGGACCATGATCATAAGGTAGAGGACTATGGCTGTAGAATTCTAAACATGTCGGCAAACAATATTGCTATGTTGATCCTTTTTGCTGATTTTTTCCTATTTCTTGGTTGATCTTTGCTAGAAAGGCTAAAGAGGCAGCTATGGAGGAGTGTAGAGAAGGTTAGACTTGAAGTCAGTAAGACATGGCTTCAAGTGTTACCTTTAAATATAGTGGTTGTGTGACCAGACAAATCATCACTTAATTTCTCAGTGCTTTAGGCAAATCACAAAAACTATAAATTGCAAAATAGGTGCTGGCTTGGGATTATGGATGGAGTTTCCTCCTTGTGAGTTCCCTGTGTCAATGAAATCAAAGGTTCAATCTAAAACTATAAGAAATAGATCTCTTGAGAAGTCTAGGGAGAGGAATATGTATAGAAATTAATGTGATATTAAAACAAAAGGAAAGATAAAATACTATAAAATTAGGTTTCTCCAGCTGTTGTTGCTAGTACTTTCCACCATTATGAAGTCAAAGAATCATAGCATCTTAGAGTGATAAAGAACTTTAGATACTCTCTAGACCAGCGTTGGTGAAGTTTTTAGAGTTTGAGTGGCCAGAGGGAAAATTCAGCCTGTCTGTGAGCCCCCTGCATTACCCCATAGAAGGGAGGAAGGAAGTGCTTGCTTTTGGTGACTGAACAGAGGTCTGGGAAATGCAAAAAATGTCCTTGGACACTGGGAAGGGGGGAATGGAGCAGTTCCCAGAGTGCCAACAGAGCATGCATGCCAATACTTTGCCAATGCTGCTCTAGGCTAACCATTTCATCTGACAGGGAACCATGCATTGTTTTTCACTTTGTGGTTGGTTTTTTTTGAAACTTTTACTTTCTATCTTAGAATCAATATTAAATATTGGTTCCAATGAAGAAAAGTAGTAAAGGCCAGGCAACTGGAGTTGTGACTTGCCAGGGTCACACAGCTAAGATGTGTCAGAGACCAAAATTTGAACCGAAGACCTCCCACCTCTAGACCTGGCTTTTCACCCACCGAGCCACTTACTGTACCAGTGCATTTGGTGTAAATAACATTTTCATACTGACTGCCTCATTCAACAAGTCTTTATTATCTACTATGTGCTAGGCACTTGAAGGTTCCAGAGATACAAAAGTAAAAAATGAAGCAGTTCCAACCCTCAGCAAGCTTGCTGTCTATTGCAGACCAATAGCATGTAATATAAATTAAAAGATTCATGCAAAATAAAAACAGAGTAATTGGAGGACGCAGGAAAGGTCTCACAGGGGAAATGGTAGTTGGACTGAAATATAAAAGAAGTTAAGAATTCTAAGATGCCAATTTAATCCTTTCAACATTCCTACAGGTTAGTGGGGAGGCACTATTATTTCTGTTTACAAATGAGGTTTAAGGGATTAAGGCCACTGACCACACAGAGCCTAAAGGACAAGCTTCAGATACTCTACAGAAACTCTTGTTTGTCTTAAAAATCTTTAAAAGCTGAAAATGTTATAGGAAAATTATGGGAAGTTCTTTATCTGGGACCTTTCCTTAAAGTTGACCAAGCAAAGTGCTGTCTTTTGGGTAGGAATAAGCCAAAGGTTTTCATCAGCCTTTTTCCCTCTCTAACACTCCATGAGTAGATGACCTCTTGCTTTCAGAGTCAGCACCATAGAACTTAGTTGATTGCTAAATAATGGAAGGGTGAACTGGGGACAGACACTAATTTCTAAATTCCTTTCCTTTTGTGGTCTCAAGCGGCATCATTTCTTTTTTGGCCCACAAGTTCTGAATCTGGCAACAGTTTCAAAAGTAACTCATATTTCTCTTCTATTTGTTGCATTTGATATGTCATCTGAAATATTCCCAGACAGTCTTATGGAACCTGAAAACAGCATCAGTCACAACCTGACAGCCCCTCTTCATAATTCTTCCCACAGCAAAGGTTATAAGATCTCCCTTCCAGCATTACTTTGGAATACTACAATCTGCTCCAAAAGATTTCATGGCCAAAAGTGGTTGAACTGTCCAGGATTGAGGGCCCCACCTACAAGTGGATATCATTGGGAACAGAATGACTCTTAGACATTAGCTAGTCCTAATCCATCATCTTATAAATGAGGAAAAAGACATCTAAAGACATTATGTTCCCTCCCCAGACATAAACCTCACTAGAGGCAGAATTGAGATTTGAATTTTATTATTGAATGGAAATCTGGGTTCAAATCAGCCCAGGGATGTTGGGCAATACTTTAACCCCTTAGAGTTTCTGTTTCCTTAATTGGCAAAATGAGGGTAAAGACATCTGCTCCTACCTACTTCATAAGATTCTTGTGAGGAAATATTTGGTAAAATAGAAACAAAAGCAAATGTTAGTATAAATAGCTAATCTCACCTCTAAGAAGATTTGATTTCGAATTCTGCCTCTGACACATACTGGTTTTGTGACTCTAGGCAAGTCACTCTCCTTGCTCTAGGCAGCTTCCTAATAAGTTGCAGTGAAGGTTCATGACCTACCTGAGAAGAGGAAGTTTCCTCATCTGGAAATTCATTATACCAATAAAATCAGAGGTCTGTCCCTATTCCAATAGCAATATAAATTATTAACATTAAGAACAAAAAAATATAAATGTTAAAACATTCTAAAAATTATTATTATGCTATGCTATCTCCTTTTCCCCAGCACTGATAGTACCATTCAAAAAAGGCCTGGATTAACAATTACCATATCAAATTTACCTGGTGTAATTACAGGGACTTTCTGACCTAACTTCAGCAGGTGAGCACAGGAATGTCATTTCAAGAACTTTTTTTATATTGTTAAACATTTGCGGAAATGGTCACCTTCATCAAAATTATCTGTTTTTGCCTCCTGCCAGATCTATGCCCCAGAAATTTATTCCTTTCACTTTTCTGTTCCTAGATTTTCTAGCTTTAAAAAACAGATTCTACTCTCTAACTCTACAAACCACAGTTATTTAGGGGTTAGCTCAGGTCTTCTCTCAAATGGGTCATTCCCTTCCTTCTTCCCCAATCCATCCCACTCATATATTTTTTTTTAAAAAGCAATTTTTTTCTAATGAGACACTAAGCGATTCCAATAATTTTAACAAAATTCCAAGGATAGAGTTCTCAAACTCTCTTCTTCTAGTTACTCTGCTACTGTTATTGTCATTTAGGCAATGTGCTTAGTTAGGAGGGGATTTTAATAGGTTTGAAATGAAAAAAGTCTTACTAGAGGTTAGCGAGGGGAAAATCTTTATAAAAACTGATGTTGAACCTATACTATTGCCTCCCTTCTTATCTTAGATACTTTAATTTTATTTGTGCTGATGGTTTCAGTTTAATGCAATCCAAATGATTGATTTTATCTTTTGCATTTGCCTCTCTCCTTTGGTTGGTTAAAAATAGATTCCCCTACCCAAACCTGTGAAAGGTATATGATCTGTTTCTCCTCTAATTTGTGTTATGATCCTTTGGCAACCACCAAGGGATGACGAGCAAGTTGCATAACCTCTGTGAGGATCAAATGAGATAATATTTGTAAAGGACTTAGCAGAGTGCCCAACACATAGTAGGTACTTAGTAAATGCTTATTCCCTCTGCTCCACCCTCATAGGGGCCTTTATCATAAATGGTCACTATACTAGGCATTAGGCAAGGACTATCTTGTATTTGCCTTTGTACCATCAGTGTCAGTCACATAATATACATTTAATATAGGCTTGTAAAATTGAATTAAAGAAGATAATGAACATGAAAATCATTTTTAAACTGGTACACATCCACTTTCCAGCAAAGATAAAGCTAATCAAAGTTAGAGTAGAGTTCTGGGGGAAAAAATAAGGACCACAGAGGGAGGCAGATAATAGTAGATTATTTGAAAGTAATCAAAGATAAATCTAAGAATAGGTCTTGAGTCATTAATTTTTGAAATCAGGATGGCAGGGATGGAGGTGATAGGAGCTGTCTTAGAGAAGTGGCAATCACTCAACACCTCCCACTGCCCCAGAAGTGATTCAGAGATATTTGTTTCCTGATAAACCCAAGAGACTATGCAGAGTTTAAGAAACAAATGACAAAATCATCTCTCCCCTTTTTAGACAATGATTGACAGTATTTCACTGAGAGAGAGAGATGCCATTCATATCACATATCCTCCATTGAGAAAGGCAATCAAGGCAAAATTCTCCGTTCTCCAAGCAAGTAAATAGCTTCTCTCAAGTTTCATATTTTAAAAATCTGGTTTTCTCTATTGTCTATGCAGCAAAGTGAAAATGGTAATTAAACTAGCCTAATTGTGGCCCTTTAACATCATTATAGACTTTCATAAAGAGATACTCCCTACATATTATCTTCTAAATCATTCAACCCACCCCAAATGAATCTTCTTAAAACCACACCCTGCATTTTCCCACTACTTTGTCTTTGTGTTCTCTTTTTTCTCTGCCTGGTATGACCTCCCTTACCCTTCCACCCCTTCCCTCAAGGAAATCCTACCCATTCTTTAAGAATCAACGTAAATGCCACTAACCACCTCCATGGAGCTTTCTTTGCTCATTGCCATTAGTTGTCCTCCTCTGACCTTCTATAACTCTCAGTTTTTACCACTGTTGTGGCACTTAGCACATGCTGTCTTGTGCTGTAAATATTTGGGTGGATTCATGAGAGCCAAAAACCCTTCAGCCTTTGTTATGGAAACATAATCATCAAGTAAATTCTGATATGGCCAGAGGGAACCTTGGAAAGGATTACAACGCAAAAGAGATTATTCAATCAATCAACATGTACCTGTGAAGTGTCTGTTTTAGACCAGGGACTGAGTTGGACATCAAGGATGCAAATACTATACAATGAAGAAAACAATTCCTGCTCAAATGAGTTTACATTGCAACAAATGTGCAACAGAAGCCTCCAAAGTTATAATTCCCAGAGCAGCTAGGTGGGACTCAGTAGATAAAGTACCAAGCCTGGAGTCTAGAGGACCTGGGTTCAAATTTGACCGCTGATACCTCCTAGCTATATGACCCTAGGCAAATCATTTAACTGCATTTCCCTAGCCCTGGCCCTTCTATCTTAGAGTCCTTACTAAGATAGAAAATAAGGATTAAAAAAAATTATGTCTCCTTATATTTTCAAGAATTTTATACCCAAATAATCCTTAATTAGTGATTTTTTATTAATCATCTACTATGTACTTGGTACTATATTGAGCACTGTAAATAGCTATTGGGTTGTTTTTTTTTTTTAAGGTAAAATATAATCACTGCTCTCAAATAACTCATAGTCTAATGAGGGTAACATTTGAAGACAACTATGTATAAACAAGATTATTTAGATACAATTGATAAAATAGAGACAATCAAAAGAGGGGAGTCACTAGCATTAGTTAAGAGGTATTGGGAAATATATCTTGCAGATGGTGGCATTTTAGCTCTGACTTGAGGGCAGCCAGAGAATTCAGGAGATAAGGAGGGAGAGAATTCCAGGGATGAGTTAAAGCCAGTGAAAATTCAGAGTTAGTAGATGGAATGTCTTTTGTGAGGAATAGCAAGGAGTCCAATGTCACTGGATCACAATATTAGAGAGGATCAATAAGGTGAAATAAAACTAGAAAGTTAGGAGGAGGGCAGGTTATAAAGGGCTTTGAACAACCAAAAGGGGATTTCCTGTTTTATTCTGTAGGTGATATGGAATTCAAAGTTTCCCCTGGACATCCCAAACCCCAAGAGATGTCATGGGATCCAGAGTTTCCCCTGGATGCCCCCAAGTGCCAATGGTATCCCAAGCCTTTTCCTCTTGAATACCAGGAGTGCTGAGGAAAGGTGATCCTGAGCAACAGAAACCCAGGATAAGGAAAGATTTCTAAAAGGAACATTCCCTTTGACTTTTCCCTTAGCTTTGTGGTAACACAGATAGGCACCTCCAAGTTCTATTATGATGAGCATCTGGTTGTATCTAAGGCATCTAATCATCCTCTGAACTGTACAGGTCACCCCTTCTGTCTTCGAGGCAGAAAACATCATCCCATCAACACATCTCTGGCCATGTAACCCCTATTGTCAAAATGGTATAAGAATCCCAAACCCCATCTCTTCGGGGAGACAGGGTTTTCACCTGCACCTGCCTCCCAGTCATTCAACTTAATACATTTCTCTATTTTTTAGCTATCCTTTGGAGCCTGTCATTCTTGAAGAGAGCAACCTTTCCCAACCCAAGTTTTCTCTCCAGCTCTCTCACAACATAGGGAGCCATAGGATTTTGTTGAAGAAAGGAGTAACTTAGTCAGTTCTTCACCTTTAGGAAGATAGATTTGACAGTTGAGTAAAAGGTGGACTGGAGGAGAGACATGAGAAAGGGACATCAAACAGGAGGCTATTGGGACAATCCAAGAACAAAGTATAAGACTATTCTCCATGGTCAGTGGTAGTTTAAGAGAAGAGAGCATAAAGGAGAGATGTTATGAAGGTACATTAAGAAGGACTTGACAATCGATTGCATATGTGTGGGGGGGGGGTAAGGGAAGGGGAAGAGAAAATGTGAGAAAGCAAAAATGACTTCTAGGTTGCAAACCTATTTGACGGGGAGCATGATGATACCCTTGACAGTCATAGGAAAGTTAGGAAGAGAGGAGAGTTTGGGAAAGAAAGATAATGAGTTCCATTTAGGACATAATGAATTCAAGATGTCTATGGGACATTTGGTTTGAGATAGGCAATTAGAAGCAACAATTTGGCATCATGAGACAGGGCCTTTGTACACAGTACACATTGAGATAAGCTAATTTTTTGTGCTACTTACAAAAGGACTTGCTATTCCTATTTTACAAATGAGGTAACAAAGGCTCAGGTTCAAAATCTACTAAATGTTTAAGGCAGGATTTGAACTCAAGTCTTCTTTCATCCTAGTTCAGTGCCCATTCTACTACACCATGCTGTTGAATGTGCTGCAATGAAATATTCAAATATTACAATAGGAGTTACTTGTTGTGGAAAATTTCCATATTAATTCAACAGTCATTGATAGATGGGTTCACATACCAACCTTTGCATTTCATAAGTTTTCATAGCACCAAAATCCAGGATAAAAACAGACACTGTCAACACCTAAGCACTGATTGTATAGGATTATAACCAAGGGGCTGAATATTGCTAAAATTAGCTTACTAATTTTAGCAATATCTAAAGCCTAGCTCATCCCCTCATCTCTCATGGAGTGAGATTTTAGAGTTGGCACCAAGGTTGGACTTAGTCCAGACCCTAAGAACCCAAACACCATGAACAGCATTTTCCTCCTCTGGGCAATAAGACTTATTAGCAAGACCAAGCCAACATGTAACAGGTATCCATCTAAAGGTAACAAAGGAATAAGAAGATGCAGATACCAGGAAGCAAGTAATTATATCCTATGTTCTTACACCACTGAAATCCTGTGAACATACATTGACCATAGGAATCTTGGCTATAATTACATAATTAAAACTCAAGCATTCACTGACATGGATTTGAAAAAGAATTCCCTACCAGTTCCACAGAATCAGAATTACAGATCCTCATTCACCTTCTAGTCCAAGGTATACCTGAACAAGGATCCTTTTTTCAATTTACCCCTTCCTTCAAGCCTTCATTATTTCTTGTCTGCTGGCTGCAGGCATCTGGGCAACATAGTGAATAGAGACTTGGACTTAAAATAAGAAAGGCTTGAGTTCAACCTCTATCCCAGTTCACAGACTGT
Source organism: Monodelphis domestica (assembly GCF_027887165.1). NCBI lineage: Eukaryota > Metazoa > Chordata > Mammalia > Didelphimorphia > Didelphidae > Monodelphis > Monodelphis domestica. The sequence goes on along the minus strand of NC_077228.1, from coordinate 378,310,349 downwards.
CCATGGAGTACTGAGCAAGTCACTTAAATTCTCTCAGCCTCAGCTTCCTGATCTTTAAAATGGGTCTCTTAATAGCACCTGTGTTGCAAGGTTGTTGTGAGGATCAAAGAAGATAAATGATCTAAAGTACTTGGCTATTCTTAAAGAGCTATATAAATGACAGCTATACAAAAAACATGGAAAATTGTCAAATTTCAGATTTTTTCATCATGGAGATATTATTGGAAATAGAAATATCTTAAGATAATTGGTACCTGAGGTACAGTGAAAAATAATAATAATAATAATAACTAGCATTTATATAATATTTGTCATATGCCAGGCACTGTGATAAACACTACAACTATCTGATTTGATTACCACAACAACCCTGGGAATTAGGTGCTATTATTAACTTTATTTAACAAACAAGGAAACTGAGAAATAGGTAAGCTGAATGGCTTTTTGATTCCAGGCCCATCACTCTATCCCTTGGGCTACCTAGTATGTTGGACATAAAGGAAATTTAGAATGCTGATGAATTAAATGAGTATGGAGCCCAGTGAAACGTCTATATATGTATTGTGGTATTCAGGGAGGACTGGTATATCCAGTGTGAGGACTTTCTGAGCCCTTTTCAGGGCTGTTCATTCACCTTTTGGTATCTACCTTTCATCCAGCTCTCACCTGTGGCTCCAAGAAACTGGAGCATGCAGAGCAACCACACCCCAGTAAAACAGACAAGCTCAACCAAGTTAAGGATAACACACAAGCCTCAAACCCTTTAGTGTGTTAAGGAACTATCTACCCCAAGCATGTGAAGACTTCCCCAGGTGAATAGGTGGATGAAAACAATCTGTTCCAACATCCATGAAAGTGATCAAAGCAGGCAGTGTGGAAAGCCTAGAGCTTGGAAGGACACCAAAGAAGCCAAGGGCCTCCACATTCTGGGTCATGGCTAATGACAAGTTGTTTTACGAAACCCCCAAATTTACCTTTGTCCCATGGGAATTTGCAGACCCTTGCCCCAGGTTGAACAACAAGCCATCAAGCACCCATTAAGCACCCTGAATAGGAATGATAGAAATACTCAAATCTTAAGTACCCTTTTTGGTTTCTTGATTTCTTTTATTGTATTTGGGCCTCTCCCAGTTACTCTAGCCTCAGGCTTACAAGTTCTTCCCAAGCACCTATGTAACTTTTAAGCTATCCTTCCTTTCCTGTAATCCCTAAATTATGTATGACCCCAAGTTTTTTAGTTCAATGGAAACTCCCATGATGGGCATTCTCATTCATGGTGCATTTTCCCAGAAACATTGTTCCCAGAATCTCAAAGCTTAGCTCAGGGTGCTATTGGTTTGTGGACTCTGTGTGGTGGCCATAAGAATTTGATCTACCTTGTCCTGATTAAAGACTTGTTCTTTTGAAACTACTTTGGTGGATCTGTGTCCTTCCAGGTTGACACTAGTCATCCTGACTTTTGTCTTGCCACTAGACTTTCTAGAAGGGAGAGTGAAGCTGATAACTTTGTGCAACTCTGCCTCACTTAAATCTAAATCATGTATAAGTCAAGACATTACCCCACCATGTCACTGGTCCTCTTCAAAAACAAAGGACAATCCACAATCAAGTTATACTTCACTCCCTGAGTATAATGTCAGGGATGGAAAGGACTACTTCTTTACTGCCCTTAAAGATCTTTCTTTATACTGGGAGGATATGTAGGGGAGGGTAGAAGAGGCTACCACATGACACTTCCTAATCGTATGACCTTGGGCAAGTCACTTAATTCCGATTACCCAGCCTTTGCCAGTCTTCTACTTCCAAATCTGTATTTAGTAGTGATTTTAGGACCAAAGGTAAGAATTTTTTTAAAGGATTAAAATAATCATTGATTTTTAAAACTAGCTCCTTAGAGATCTGGAAAATCATGACATAATTCAATTTAATTCATCCTATTTATTAAACTTCCACCCCAGGGTAGGTACTGTGCCAGGTGATAAGATAATATAAGAAAAGGAAGGCCTTGTCTTAAAGGCATTAACCTTTTAATCTTTTTTTAATTCTAAATTTAACCCCAAAAATGTAAAATTTCCATATATAAAGCAGAACATGGAAAAAAAGAATTCTATAACTAATCTCTTTTGTACTATTTGATTTTTTCAAATATAAAATAAATTTAACCTATAACTTTCAAAGCTCTCCTGATTGTCTGTATTTCCCTCTTTTTCTCTTTTTTCAAGGTACTAACACACTTCTCCTATAAGCCGTCTTTAATACTCTAGAGATCTTTAGAAAAATCTATACTGAAAAGACTGATCCTTTAAAAGGAGGGAGCCTAACCAGAGAATATTGAGAGCTTTTAGTTTGAATCAGATCTTCTGAACATTGTATGCAGAGTTTTAAAGCACATCCCTCTAAAGTATTTGAAAAATAATACCTTGGGAATCTTTCCTCTGCTGATTTGGTCCAGTGACTTTCTCTTTGGAATCAGATAACCATATCTCAGATCAATTTTTCACATGACCATGTTGTTGGAAGTGAGGTATCTGGCTCTTCCTTCCTGGCAATTGTGTTTCTATATTAGGCTACCCTATGTTAAGCAATTACAATGTGTATTCTGCCCAGAAGAGTGTCCTGTGCACAGTGCTAAATTTGGCCCTGATCATATAGCTCCATAGAGTCTTAAAGTTAAAAGGTCAGCTAGTCCAGCCTTGCACCCAAAGCAGAAATGTATTCTTCATCCTGACAGATGGTATCTCTTATTGAACACTTCCAATTAGATCCTCACAATTCTGCAAAGAGAGCAATTCCATTTACAAATTTTATAAATAACTCAAACTTCTCAGAAAATCTCTCGAATTCTTGAGCTAACATCAGTCTCTCAATAACTTTCCCATCATCACCATTATCACCCTTTGACTTGATTTCACATCCTGCTTCATGCATTTACTAGCTATTGATCAAGTTACTTAACCTCCTTCAGCCTCAGTTCCTTTTTCTATAAGATGTAAGGGTCACACCTGATGGCTTCAAACTATGATAATATCATTTTCCCTCTACCTGCTAGGACTATCCAGATTAAATCTTATTCCTTTGTCCTTTGAATCCATAAGAGAAGCTTTCATTTCTAACTTCCACTTGACCCCTCCTCCCTCCCATCCTAGAATGCTTCTCAGCTCTAATATGAATGCAATTGCCATTTATATCAGACTTTAAGATTTACAAAGAACTTTAAGAGCTTTATCAAATCCACACATGAAGTACGTATTGTTGTCTCCCTTTTATACATGAGAAAAGATCTGGGAGGTTGTGACAACTCTTTAGTGACAGCCAAGATTCCAATCCAGGTCTCTGCTTAATATTTCCACTATTCCGTCCTAGTTGTCTTGCACTCAACTCTTCCTTTGGCTATTTATGATCAAGAACTCAAACTATCCTCATACTTGATTAGTAAATCAAAATCCAATTGTATTTTTTCCTAATAAAAGTCCATATCTTGGGCAGTCCCTTTGGACTGAAGAATAGCCTTCTCCTCAGCTGTGATCAATCCACTTAATATTTTAAATATTATTTTAAGTAAATAAATGGGTGTGGTAGTCTTCAGAGATAAACCCACTTGGGTTCCTGATAAGGTACCTTCTTCATCTTCCACTGGGGGGCAATACCACTCCAAGTTACATACCAACCATTGTGGGGCAAGTCCTTTCTTTTCTCAATGGATACCACCCCTGAGATATCAAGATATCACTGATAATCATCTGCCATTTTTTTAGATCTCCTTTTCTGGTCTCAAATTTCCATCTGCTATGCTCCAGATTCTAGATTTCTTCTTACTTAATCATTTCATTACTCACTGAGCATTTCTATTTTCCATTGATTTCATTGCTCATCTAATCCTTGCTTACATTTTCTATTCTTTAACAATTCAAATCCATACCACTTTCCTATATGACAAGGCTGGCTAAAGGTAAAATGTTGTTTAATATTAATCAGAGGGATTTTTCTCTCTTAGATCTTTGATTTACTGGCCAACTGTTCCCTTCATCATAATCAAAACTATCAATAAATTTTGTTGAATGCTTATTGTCAGAAGAGCATTCTGCAAGACTCTCAGAACAAAAAAGAAATATAAAACAAAATTCCTGCCCTCAGAGATTATAATCTAGTTGGAGAAATAAGACCTTTTTAGATAGCTAGGCAGTGCAGTAGATAGAACGCCATGTCTGGAGTCAGGAAAATCTGAATTCAAATCTGACCTGACACTTACTATGTGATCTTAGGCAAGTCACTTTAAACTGTTTGCCTTGGTTTTCCCCTCCATAAAATGATCTGGAGTAGGAAATGGCAAGCCACTCCAATATCTTTATCAAGAAAATCCTAAATGGGGTCACAAAGAGTTAGACATGACTGAAATGCCTAAACAACAAATTAGATAAAGAATAAATAACCACAAGGGGCAGCTTGTACTACCAGTAGAAAGTAAACTCCCAAAGGTCAGAGACTATTTTCTTTCTTTGTATGTCTTTGAATTCCAGTCTAACATACTATTGAGTGTTTGAAAATGTATATCAAATCGAATCTTAAGTTCCAAAAGAATAGTGAAGAAGATAAGCATTACTGGAAATCAAAAGAGAAATTAATTATTGAGTAGGGAGAATGGGGATGAAAAATAGGTAACATTTAGCAAAAAAACAAAAACTAAATAAAATAGTAGCTACATAGAGGGCATAAAGGCAACAATAACTATTGAATGCTCTCCAGCCACACACACAAATTAATAATGCCTTCCTAGTCATAATAATACCAAAAATTGAATTAAGCATTTATATAGTGCTTCAGAGTTTTCAAAACTCTTGACTGATAGTTTCTTTGATTTATATAATACTTTCTGTGTGTTTATAAAATTTTGTATCCATTATATCATCTGGTCTTCACAATAACCATGAGCTGGATAGTACAAATATTATTATCCCCATTCTATGCTCAGTCTGGGATCAGAAGACCTGGGTATAAAGCCCAGCTCTGGCTATTTACTAGTAGGGTCATCTTTGGCAAATCACTCAATTCCTTTAGACTTAGTTTTTTCAGTTGAAAAATGAAGCAGCTCTATTAGACGGCTTCTAAAGAACCCTTCTATCTCTGAGTGGGTAAGTAAGTCTAAGCTCCAAGATATTGAATGACCTGCCTGAGTTCATATCACCAGCAAACTGCAAATTTGGGACTTAAAACCAGGTCTTTTCATGTCATATTCATTATGTTTTCTTCTATCCCACAATGCCTCTCTTGATTCTGATTCTAGTACTCATGCACACACAGCCTGAAATTCAGCCATTCATTCATAAATGGGAAAACATTCTCACAGTAGGGTATTGTGGACAAAGAAGTCATACCAGCTACTAGCTCTGATATTCTTGTTACTTGCTTTTCCACCCAGGATATTATGTTAACACTTTTGTTCAATGGTTAATCTCAAACCAGCATTAATGCTTATTACGCACTCACTGTAATTCAATTCAGTTCTATTCAGCTCAACACAACTAGAATTTATTAAGTGTCTACTATGTGCCAGTCAGGAAGCAGCTAGGTATTTCAGTGGATAGAGTACTAGATCTGGAGTCAGGAAGAGCTGAGTTCCAATCTAGCTTCAGTCACTTATTAGCTATGTGACTCTGGACAAATCACTTAACCTCCATTTGCCTTAATCCACCAAAGAAGGTAATGGCAAACCATTCCAGGATCTTTGCCAAAAAAATCCCATGAACACTATAGGTGTGCTATGGCCCTTTGGGCCAAAAATAGTTGGACACAACTGAACAACAATAACAATGTGTCTGTCACTAGGAATACAAAGATAAAAATGAAAACAAACCCTACAAGTTTAGGAAAATCATCCATGAGGAAAACTAAAGTTGGGCTGGATAGCTGAATGCATGAAGAGGAACAACATATCAAAAGCCTACAAAGATATATTGGAGCTAATTTGTAAAAGTATTTAAATGCCAAAGAGAGGAGTTTGTGCATTCTGGAGATAATAGAGAGCCAGTGGAATTTATTGAAGTGGGCAGTTAGATGCTCTTTTTTTCCCCCCAATTAATCCTTCATTGAGCTCCAGCTCAGTGTTGCATACTTATATATCTGGTCAAGTCACTCCCCTGCTTAAAATCATCAGTGGTTCCTTATTATCTCTTGATTAAAGTTTGAACTCCTTATCCTAGTACTCAAAGAACTATCCTTCTTTCTTTTTGTTTTATCTTTAACTCTTTTATTGTGAACTTAGCAATCATCAAAAAACAAGGTCATTTCGATACCTAAAAGGAATAAAGAGGATTCTATATGAAACTGTGTATTTCTATTACTAATTGTACTGGGAAATGATAGAAAATGTCATTTGCTATATCATTTGGGATTTTTAAAATGAATATTACATTTAACACAATAACAAAACTATCTCATTTCCTCATATCCCCTTCTCAACTTTTTAAAAATTGTCTTCTATTTTTAAATGCTTATTGATTCTCTTTGTTGTAGTTGTGGTTATTTTTGCTTCTCCATCATTATTCACTAACCCATTGCTCCACCATAATATGCCAAATATTTGTTCTAAGGCAGAAGAGTTGTAAGGGCTAGGCAAAGGGGATTTAAGTGACTTGCCCAAGGTCACACAGTTAGGAAGTGTTGATACTAAATTTGAATTCAGGACCTCCTGTCCCCAGACCTATCTCTCTATCTGCTAAGTCCCCTCATCTGGCGCTGAAATTTTTTCCTTTTAATAAAAAAGTTGAACATATCAACATATTGGTCATGTCTGAAAAAGTTTCTCATTCTGCACTTCTAGTCAATTTCTCTAAGCTTGTTTTATGAAATTCTCCTCCAGGTACTCTAGGCTTTCGCCAAACTGTACCACTTTCTGCTATTAACACACTGTGCACTTTTCTTTCTGGCTTTTCTCAAAATTCCCTATTTTCCAAATGCACATTCTACTCCCCAATCCCTAATTTAACAAATTCTTTATCAAGTAAAAGTCACCTCCTCCACAAGGCCTTTCTGGATTTCCCAAATTGGTAATAATCTTCTTTCTCCTAAATCTCACTTCATTATCATCATGATAATCACCATCATCACTATATTTATGGAGCTCTTTAAGGTTGGCAAAATATTTTATGTGTAATCTCATTTGATCCTCATAGCAATCCTGTGAGGTAGGTGTGATTATTAGCTCCATTTTACAAATAAGAAAACTGAGCCTGAGAGAAGTTAAGGGATCTGCCCAGAATCACACTGCTAATAAATGTCTGAGGAAGGATTTGAATTCAGCTCTTCTTAATTTCAATTCCAAAATTCTATATGCTGTGCCACCTAATAACTTAGTACTTTCCATCTTTCTTACTCACTTATTATGTTTCATTTTAGTTACCTATGTTTAGGTTATAGATCTGTTGTTGTTCGTCATGAGATAATGTCTTGATTTGTGTGAACTGGATTGAAGTGAGGCAGAGTTGCACAAAGTCACCATCTTCACTTTCTCTTCTAAAGTCACTGAAGTCCAGTGGCAAGAAGAAAGTCAGGATGACTGGCAATGGTGTGGAATGCAATGGATGACCTTGGTATCTTGGATGTCTTACCAAGCTCTCAGCGCTCCATAATGGCTGCTCAGCTACCTTCCTTGCCATTTGGAACAAATTGTCATCCTCCCATTGTAACAGGGGATATCTTCATATGCTTAGGATACCACAAAGGGATTTTATCATGAGTTTACATACATATACATATGTGTATATGTACACACATGTACATGTATGTGTATATTCTGCATCTCCAAGAATTGGCTTATTTTTTGTTATTGTTGAATGGAATTGGCTCAAATTTTAATTATGGTTAAGAATGAAACATTTCCAAAACTCATAGAAAAGATTACATTTTATTTGCTTTCATCTCATTTTTCTCTAGAATTTTCTTACCAGCCTAGCTTTCAGAGAGAAAATAGAAGATGCAAATGGAGACTGGCATCTTTCTTCTTTCATTTTCTATGTCAAAGATGGGAGATAGAAGCCAGAAGGGTCTTAAATCATTGGATAGACTGGGAAAAAAAGTTTGAAGACTGAACAGACATGAACTTTCTTGCTCTTGCCTATTCTGTCCCAGCCCTTATGTATGCAAAAAGCATTAACCTCTACCAATGTGAAAAGATTCCTGTGCCAATGAGCTTTGCAACTGAAGTTACATGCCAAAAAACAATTTTATATGGGTATGGGGGGACCCTAGATTTGGTCATAGCTTTGAACCCCTCCCCCAGCTCTGTCATTTGCCATATGTATGACTTTGGCAAATCTCCTCAATGGGTCTTAGTTTCTTCCTCTATAAAAAGAAAAGGTCAAACAATCAGCTTTAAACTTCCTCCTTTCATTTCTAAATCCTATGATCCCAAGAAGCAGAGATTTCAAACCTTATTTGTATTGACTTTGAAATACAGCCAAAGAAATATTTGTAGCCTCTGGTGCCGTAGAACATATGGTATATTTGGAGTCAAGAAGATCAGAGCTGGCCTCAGATCCTCATTACCTCTTAGGCACTGAGCCAGTTATTTAACTCCTTAAATCTCTGTTTTTAAATATAAGATAAGGGTAGTCCATTAGATGAACTCTAAGGTCCTTTCCAAGGTATTCAATCTATGATCCTATAAAATGTACATTAAACACTAGATAGATATGGGGGTGAGGTAGAGAAAGGAGGTACACATTTATAAAGCACCTACTACATGCCAAGCACTGTGCTAATGTATAATTGAAAATCTGTTATCCTAAAAAAAAAAAAAAGAACTACATTTCCCAGGAACCCATTGACTTCCTGTCCTTACGTACTTCCTATAGACAGGGGATATTAGGCAAGGACATGAAGGGTCCCACCTTTTTACCTCCAGTCCAGAGTTTGGTGGTGGTAAGGCGAATGTTTGAGCTGGCTGATTAGCCATGAGCACATGGTTTTTATTTTGTGCCCTCTTTATTCCTTGATTTCTAATGATATTTAATAAACCTCCTAAACTATAATATTAAAGATTATAATTTAATTTTTATACTAATCACTTTGTAGATTTACCTTATTTAATCATGACAGCAAGACTGAGAGGTGAATGTTATGATGAACCCCATTTTACAGTTGAGGAAACTTACTATTCAATAGTCAAATACTGGGTGTCTGAGTCTGGATCTGAACTCATGTCTTCCTGACTCCAGGTCCAGAGCTCTATTCATTCATCCACTGCACCACCTACCTGCCAATAGAAAAATGATAGATGGATGAACTGAGAAAGCATTTATTAAGTCCCTAAAATGTGCCAGTGGGGCAGTTAGGTAGTACAGTGGATAAAATGCCAAACCTGTAGTCAAGAACTAACTTCAAATTCAGCCCCAGACACTCACCAGCTATATTACCCTGGGCAAGTCTCTTAACCCTGTTGGCCTCAGTTTCCTAATCTGTAAAATGAGCTGGAGAAGAAAATGACAAGCCACTTCAGGATCTTTGCCAAGAAAACCCCAAATGGAGTAATGAAGAGTCAGACAAGAATAGAGAACAACTCAACCACAAATGTGACAGACATTATACAAAACACTGGGAATCCAAATACAAACTAAAAAGACATCCCTACCTTCCAGAAGTAGGGAAAGACAGCAGACAAAAGGGAGCTAAGAAGCTGGGGGAGAGGGAATGTTGCATTTAAACACATGTAAGATAAGAGATAGTTTAATTCCTACAGTTCTCTTCTTCATTCTAGTTTCAAAGCCAAGAAGATGGATGGATGGGAATGGAAAGGGGTCCCAACTCCACGTAGCTAACCAGAAAAAAATATATTACTCATGGACTGATAACGAAGAGGAGAGCATAATACATTTAATCTTTGAAATTAATATTTTCCCTTTTACTGAGGGTGAAAAGGTCAGTATCATCAGTAAAATTCATATTGGCCTTTATGTCTCCATTATTTCATTAAGACTCATGTGAACATGACAGTAGGAAATGGTAGAAATAAGTATAGTGATTGAATCACCATTTTTTTTCTTTAAAGGCCTGTCTTCATTGATCAGTCTCCTAAAGCCCCTTCTATTTCTAAATTAAATTTCTAAAGCCCTTCCATTCGATATCATCCAATCAGCCTACTCCCACAGAAAAAATGTTTACAATCTAGAAGAATAGGTTATCTCAAGAGCATTTTCAATTAAAAAAATTAAAACTTTACAAATATGAATTTCACAAAACCTAGGTTACTGGCACCTGTGTGAACTTGGGTAGGTAACTCGCTCATCCTTCAGTGAAATGAGACCTCCTGACAAAATGGAGATGATAAATAGTTCCATGGGCACTCAACAAAGGTGTTGTAAAAATGAGTAATTCCGTGATTTTCCAGTTTCAGGTGGCTAGAAAATATTGCTAAGGTTCTAAGCTAGCCAAATGTGAATATGAATGAAAAGTATTGTCCAGGGGACAGCTGGGTGGCTCAGTGGACCAAGAGCCAGACCTATAGATGAGAGGTCCAGGGTTCAAATCTGACCTCAGACATTTCCCAGCTGTGTGACCCTGGGCAAGTCACTTAACCCCTATTGCCTAGCCCTTACCACTCATCTGACTTGGAACCAATACACAGTATTGATTCTAAGAAGGAAGGTAAGGGTTTTAATTTAAAAAAAATAAAAAATTATATTCAGAATCTGGGCTCAGACACTTCCTAGCTGTGTGACCCTAGGCAAGTCACTTAACCCCCAATGCCTAACCCTTACCACTCTTCTGCCTTGGAACCAATACACAGTATTGATTCTAAGAAGGAAGGTAAGGGTTTCAGGGGGGGAAAAAAAGGAAGAAAAGAAATGTGTTGTTCACTCTAATCTCCCAAATACCAGTTTCCTGAGAATTTAAAAGTCTGGCTTATGAGAAAAACAGAAAATAAAATGCTTATTGGATACAGTGACAAGTTAACCCACTAACACAGCCACCATCAGTATAATTATATACTAACTGTGGCCAGAAGTCTTGGAAAGGTTACGTTATTGAGACAGATGAAGTCTTCATGTGATTATAGTCAAAAAAAAAAAAAAGAAAGAAAGAAAGAAAGTATGAGATCGGCTGTGGGCAGTATATTTGACAGTCTTTCATACACTGCAGGCCTTGTTCCTGGGCCCTTACAAAGCACCTCTTGAGGGGGGAAAACAAGATACTCTTTGTAAATAAAGTTCATGTGTTTGAGTAATGACGTCATTTTCCAAAGTTGCAGGGAATGAATGATATTCTTCTTACATCCCTGCTGGGGGAAGAGAGAAGTAGCTGTCAAGACCAAGAGGGGTGGACCTGGGAGTATGAAGTCAAGCTACTGCTCTCTGGTTTAATTAACAAAACACCAACAAAAGAAACCAAAACAAAAACCCACAACCCTGCCCAGTAGAAAATAAGAAACCTCGGTCAAGAGAACGGGCACTCTGCCCTCGTCTTACTTGGGATAGGCTCAATCTGGCCCCTTTCCCTCGAATCTTTTTCCACTCCTCTCTGTGGCTCTTAGAGAGAGAAAAAAACTGGCACCTTTACTAAATAAATGGTAGATTCTTTTTTTTAAGCCATGTGTAGGAGCTGCCTGTTCATCTAGAGCCATTGGACCTCCTCCGAATCGGGGAAGGTGATGATGAGGGTCAAGGGAATGACCAGAGCACAGCCTCTGACTGGCAGAGTGAGAGTGGGAGGGTCTCCGAGCTAAAGGTAAAAGGGAGTGATGTGACCGCCTGAAGGAAGCCAGAGGCAGAATAAAGAGTCAGTCTGTATCCTGACTAAGGGGAGATAAGGTGGCTGGGGAGCGAGTGGGGCTTTCCTGGAATACAATCTGCATTTTGACACTCTCCATTTAAGCACTGCCCATCTGTATATTATTCAATCAGACTAAGGCAAAGGAAGAGCGACAGGCAAACAAGAAGGGAGGGAGGGAGGGAGGGAGAGAGAGAGAAAGAAAGAGAGAGAGAGAGGAAGAGAGGGAGAGAAGAGAGAGAGAGAGAGAGAGAGAGAGAGAGAGAGAGAGAGAGAGAGAGAGAGAGAGAGAGAGAGAGAGAGAGAGAGAGAGAGAGAGAAACTTACATGGGAGAGGAAGCAAGAGACTCTCCTTCTCCCCCTCTTTTTTTTTTTTTTAGTAAGAAGCTAGCTAGGCTGTCTTGAAGTGCCACATCTAGAAACTACAAACCGAAAGGAAGTTAAAATAACTGAGGGACCACTGAACCGAGGGGGGCTGATTGAAGAAGGGGGTAAACAATTACTAAGATCTTACAAGACCACACTCCTGGATGTAAAAGAAGGAAATGGCTTTGATCTCTGCCTGGTTTCATGTTTTCCCTATACTGCTCTTCTTGGGATGCTTCTCCTCCAGCACTGCAGCGGTGGAGGGCAGCGCTTTCCAGTTTGACATTGAAGGTAGTTCTGCAGTCAGCAGGCAAGACTCCGCAGATAACAGAGAGCCATCACTAGCTTTTGGAAGTTCCGTGTCTTTCGCTGAGGTATAGTAACGCTTAAGTAAAAACTTTCTCCTGGCATGTCGGGTGTGTTTCCCTCCCTTCCTCCTCACCCCTCTTCTTATCCCTATCCCCCCATGAGGTTCTCACCTGCATGAAAGTCAGCTTTGAAAAGTTTGATCCAATGAACAAGAGAATTCCTGTGCGGATGGCTCTCCCAGACCATAGATTATTTTTCAGATTACAAAAGACATATGCCTTCTGCTGCACCCACAATACGGCAGAGCGGTATAAGGGGGCACTGGGCTTTGGCATGAAGCCCCCAAGATTCTTGCCAGCACTTAGGACAAAGGCAGGCCTGTCTGTGCAATCCTGTCCCCATGTACCTATGTCCCTTAGCCCTCCCAGATAGACAATGACTTCTCCCTGACTCCAACTTTCTGTCAAGTTTCTGATGTGTAAAGGAAATCCATTGTCATAATATTGGGAATACTAATTCTTTTCTATCTTAGATGGCAGATAAATTCCCTTCTAAGAGGATATGGGCAAGGAGAGGGTCAATTGAGAAAGGATACTATGTTGCTTACTTCCTCCTATGGGTCACCTTTAACAAATCATCTGACTTTGGTGGGACTCAGTTTCCTTCACTTTAGAATACAGAAGGTGGACTAAAAGACCTCTCAGATACTTTCCAGTTCAAGATGTATATTCTTCCTCTGTAATGAAGTCACTGAGAGTACCAAACATGGTGCACAAAGTTAAGATTACCAAAAATAGTTAAAGATCACTCCTAGGTTTTGTTTTTATATTAAAAACAATCAGACTGTAAAATATTGTCAGGGTCATGTTGATCAAAAAGTCTGTGGCTTGAATGGCAAACTTTCATTTTTGTTCAGGGGAAAATAGATAACAACAGAGTATAGAAATTGGGTGATGGAGATTGGTCAAAATATAAGAATAAAGGGTGGGAGTGGCCCCACAGGTCTGACAATCCAGTATGTGGAAGATAGTAAGTAGGAAGCAAATGAACGTCACTAAAGTATAGGACAGGGTTCGAGGGAGAGAGAGAGGAAGAGGGAGAAAGAGAGTGAGAGAAAAAGAGAGACAGAGACAGACATAGACAGAGAGGGAGGGGATGGAGGGAGAGACAGACAGAGAGGAGAGATGGAGAGAGATGGGGGAGAAGGAGGGAGAGAGAAAGGGCACAAGACCTAAGTGGCTACATTAGCTGAAGAGTTTGCCAATGGCACAAAAGTCTTTTATCATAGGATCATAGCTCTAAAGTTACAGTGAACCACAGGGGTTATCTAATCTAACTTTCTTAAATATAAGGGAACTGAGGCACAGGTAAATTAAGTGATTTGTTCAAGATGACATCAGCAGAATAAGCATCAAAAACAAGACTTAATCCAAGTAGAACTCAAATACTAATTACACTAAAAAACTCAGATCCTGATTGCACTGGTGCAAAAGCATGAGAAGTCTTCCACAAATCCCCATATTTTGCCTTCCAAGGGAGAAGGGCTCCTCCAGTTAAGAAATTCTGGGTGGGAATTGACCACACCAGCAACACTATAGGATAGGAAATGTGACCTATATGAGAAACTAATGAGCATGAACTATGGTCAATTTAATATCTCAACACTGGGGAGCAAGCTAGGGCTTGGATATACTCCATAATGTGGGGAGTGAACCTCCTCTTCACAGGCTAGAAATTAACCACTGGGAAACATTATCTCCACCTGTTGCTTACCAAACGGAAAGTCCCTGAATGAAATGCCTGCTCATGGGAGACAAGGTCGAATATGCTGAATACATTTTGTCATGACTTTCCCAGGATGGGGGGGGGGGGGTGAGGGAGTGGAATGGGAAACCACTACCAGCAATGTATGCCTATATGTAGAGAACATGAAATTAACTGATGAAACTAGAAGCAAATTTCACACATAATCGGATGTAGAGTTGATTGGACTGGTGCCGCTTTATTGTCTGTGTGACCAAAGGCAAGTCACAACCTCTCTGTTTCCTCATTTGTAAAATAGGGATAAAAAAGCACCTACATCATAGGATTAAAGATCATTAGATGCAATATTTGTAAAGTCCTTTGCAAACTTTAAAGTCCTATATTAGTGCTGATTGTTACTTTAAGATCGTTTCCATCTCCACATCTGATCCTATGAAAATGATGATGATGATGATGATGATGATGATGATGATGATAACTTTAAGCTCTTTCCTTCATCTTTTTTAAGTTCTGTTTCTACTGGGTGCTTTTGGCTTCATAGGAAATTCAGTCTTCTTGTTAAAGTTTTTTACCTGCCAACCAGAAAGTATGTCCCATAGGAAGTTAACTTCATAATACTGTTTGATTCTAATAGTCCTTTAATTTCCCTAAAGAAATGGTTCCAAATGCTAGACGAGGCCAGTGGTTTTCTGCAGCTGACAGACAGATGCCCTTAGTCATTCCACACAGAGTCAAATTATACACTGGGGGTGGGCAGAGAGAGATGACTGTGGTAGCTATGTTTCCACTACATATTTTCATATAATGTCTGATGTTAGGCTGATCCCACAAAGAAGGCTGGTCCCCTGCCACAATGTTTATTATTCCCTTCACAGCCAAAATGCAAACAGACCTCAAGCCATGTACATTCCTCACCTTCAATAATAGCTCAGCTACATGGAAACATCATGAATGCTACATGTATGCTTATACATACATATACATACTAACTATGGCTGTGTTTTTGTATACCTTTTATATACACATGTATTTTACACATATTTATGTATTATTTTAAAATATATTCCATGTATAATTTATAATTATATATTTCATATATTCCATATGTAATGGAAAATTATATATCCCATTTTTCCATGAGGGAAGATTTGAGACATGGATAAATGGAATGTCCTAAAAATATATTTCATTTTATTGGGTTGAGCTCTATATGAATGATTTATTCTCTTATTCTCCTGGGACTTGAGTACCACAAGCACTTCAAAGGCAAGGGAGAGCATGACTAACAGAGCAGAAAACGGGGCACTCAGGATTGAATGAATGCCTTCTCTCTGCCTTTTATTTTCTCTCAAGTCTTTACGAACTTGATATGATGGATGGTGCTGTCTGGGTCAGAAAGTACACTCCTTTTCTCCTAGAATGGACCTCTAGGACACTGACACTTTGAGAAAAAAGGAATGGTTCAAAAGTCCCCTATGTGTTTAAGGTGTGTGTTGGAGGGAAAGGGATATCCTCCAGCCATGTAATGAAAAGTCTGGCAGAACCACTATTTCGGTGTCAATGTGAAAAGTTTGGGTTTGGAAAAATAGAGGGAAGAAACAAAACAGGCATAGAGTAAGGATATAGTGGAAAAATGAACAGTCTTCCCAGCAGAGAAAACTGGGACACTGTAACATGGCCCTTCCCAACACTCACCCCATAACATCAATTCACCACTGGTTGGTCAACAATTACCCACATTTATTCAGAAAATGGCAACCACACTGAGAGTCAGCTTGGCATGATGGAGAGGTCACTGCAGACCAAGTTCTAAGCTCAGCATCTCTATTTGCTAATTCTGTGGTCACTGAAAAGTCAATCACTCAAATTCTTTGAGGCTTTCAATCTGTGAAATGGGAACATAATATTTTTATTACTTAACTAGAGGGACTGGATGAGTCAATGAGGCAAGGATTTTAAAAATATTTTTATAATTTTATAATAATCCTTTCTATCTATGCAAATGTTCTTTAAAAACAAGTGATTGGAAACATATGATGCAATTTTACTCTGAAATAAAAATTTCCATCCTACCATCTTTAGTATGTGCAAAAGAACTCTGTTAATTGATGGTCCTTCAGCTTGGGTCCTTCAAGGTTGTCTTAAATCCTAATCCCTCTAGTTAACTCACTGTATTATTATGATACTATAAAACAGGGCATAAATAGGAAACTAGGAGTCTTGGCACTTCTTAAGAGCTTTATCATAACTGAAGTAATTAACTTCTCTGATTCTGTTTCAAATTAGAGATCATAATATTTATGGGAGGCAGGCTGGTGTAGTAGAGTGGCTCTTGAGTCAGGAAGATCTGGATTTAAGTCCCTTCTTACCATATATTGATTGTGTGATCACACAAGCCATTTAATCTCTCAGTGCCCCCAAGCAATCTTCTAGGGCTATGGATTGCAGAATTGTAATCTATCTGCAGTGATGGGGGGGGGGGGAGTTTCTTTACCAGAAGCTGCCTAAACCAATAATATTCAGCTTTTTGTTATTGATTTGTTTCCATCATAACCCCATTTGGGGGTTTTCTTGGGAAAGGTACTGGAGTGGGGTTTGCCATTTTCTTCTCCAGCTCATTTTACAGATAAAGATACTGAGGCAAACAGGGTAAAATGGCTTGCCAGTAGTTACACTGGGAGTCTCTGAAGCTGGATTTAAATTCAGGAAGATGAGTCTTTCTGAATTCAGGAATAGCATTCTAACCCCAGGTCCAGCCAATTCTCATCACCACTACTACCAACTCCATTTTTACTTTCCAGAGTTGTTATGAAAGAGCACTCACTATGTAGATGTGACCTATTATTGTTATATTGGACAGCTAAGCCTAGTTATACAAAATGCCCTAAGAATTAGACAAATTCTGAGAAGGTTTGGGTTTTGTTTTTCTGACCCTACTTTAACACTCATTATTCTGGAACTCACTGGAAATAAGTTATTCTCAGTTGCCTATCACATAAAGTCATTTCAGCTATCTAGACTTGAAAGAAGGGAGACCTTTCTGTGTCTCATTTCCACTCACTTCACTCATCCAATCTGTTGCTAAAGTCTGTTGATTGTACTCCTGCAACAGCTCTGGAATCTATCATCACCTTTCCAATCAGGCCAAAGGCCACTCTAGATCTAGACCTTATTGCTCTTTGCCTAAACTATTCTAAGAGTTTCCTAATTGGTCCTCCTCCCTGTGAATCATCATCCCTTCCATCTGCTTGGCAGAGGTGGCAAGAAATAAATATTCTAATGCTGTATTCTAATCATGTCACCCCTCAACACTCAAAAACAGTGGTATCCGGATGATGAGTAAAATAATATAGGCATGACATCACTCCAATCTTACTTTCCAGTCTTGTCTTCCTCTTCTCTATGTATTCTACATTCTGGCTAAACTGGGCTGTTCTTGACTACCCTTTCCCAGTCCATACTGTTCTCTCCCATTTCCATATTGTTCTGCATGGCTAGAATGGGCACCCCCTTAATCTCTTTATATTGAAGTAATTCTCTTCAAAGCCACACACATCCATCATTAAAACTTTTTAAAGTGTCCATTATGTGCCAGATACTATACTAGGTGCTGACAATACAAAGACAAGAATGAAATAGTCTCTGCCTTCAAGGAACTTACAATCTAACCTAGGTGCCCTCTCAAATTTTCTCCAGTCCTCAACAGCTGAAAAATATTCTCTTCAACCTCAAATTTTTCAGGATTGAGAAATGTCAGTCCTTGTCTGGTCCTCTCTTTTGTACATCAATTCAACATTTATCAAGAGTGTATGGGGGGGGGGGGGCGCTGGGTGGTCCTGGGTTCAAATCTGACATCAGACATTTCCTAGCTGTGTGACTCTGGGCAAGTTACTTAACCCCCATTGCCTAGCCCTTACCACTCTTCCACCTTAACAGAATGTAAGGGTTAAAAAAAAAAAAGAGGATATTGTAGTACAGTTGTACTATCTGTTTGGGATACTATGATAGAAAATCATTGTATGGTCCTCAGGAAGTTCTAATTTATAGCAATGAGTGGTGATTTGTTTTAAAGATCTTACTTTCAAAGCAATAGCAGTCTCTAGGAAAGGAGTTGCTGAGGAAAGGATGAATGGAAAAATCAGATTGTTGGGGCTGGGAGGGAACTAAGAGGCTCTGCAGTCCAAATTCCTCCTATTACAGCTTAGCCAACTAAGACCTGACATCTATCAATGGCAGCACTAAACTGGAACATAGGTATACTGCTTCTCAACCCCTTATTCTTTGGGGGGAAAAAAGGACCATCAATTAGGATACTATTTTTCAAAGATTTGGAAACAGTTAAAAGTAAATTTAGCATTCAAGCCAAATAGCATATACTGAGCATAGACTGTATGATTAGCCCAAGTTGTGTGGAGATTCCCAAAGAACTGAGATAATGCTTTAAGATATGCTTTCTTTTATTTATGTATATCTAATATAGCTATATCTCAAAGTCTCAAAGTTCTAGTGTCACCAATATAAATAAATTTCTCTTTATGTATTTTTTTCTTTGAACCATAATATAGCTTCACTTTGTAAGGGTGACAACTCTTTTCCTCTACAAATACCAATAATATTGTCTCCATCTTGGATGATGTTTTAATTTATTCTAGATAGTATTTGTCATGGCACCATGTTTAAGGAGAGATCTAATGCATGCTGGCTCTCAATGGTGCCTTTGTTCAAGTTGTTTTTAGAAAATAAAAAATCCTTCTTTCTATAAGATCCATATTTCTCTACAATCTAACAAGAGATGGCTTTAAGACATGAAAACCAAACACTTCATCAGTGTCTGTGTCTGTCTGTTTCTGTCTCTCTGCCTGTCTCTCTGTCTCTCTCTCCCTCCCCTCATAGTCCGTCACTTTCTAAGCTGTTGGTCAAGTCATCACCAAAGCTCTTTTGGAGATTGGTTGGCCTGTGTTCTTTCTCAAAAACATATTATTCTGTAGCAAGTGTGGTTTTCTCCAATAATTAATTATTCATTCAAACTCTGCTTTTCTCAAATGCACTATCTCTTCAGGATAAAATCTAATTAAATTCAATAAGTATTTATTAGGTGTATACTATGTCTATACAAGTATATACTTTGGGAAACACAGACAAACCTCCCCCCCCAAAAAAAAAACTCTACCCTCAAGGAGTTCACATTCTACTGGAATGAAAAATATATCTTTAAAAAATAAAAATAAAAATCCTTATGGTCTATCTTAAAATTGGTAGTATTGGTTCTAAGATAGAAGAGGGTTAAAGGACTAGGCATGTGGGTTATGTGGCTTGCCTAGGGTCACACACCTAGGAAGTTTTTGAGATCAGATTTGAACCCAGATCTTCCATCTCCAAGCCTGGTGGGCTCTATCCACTGAACCACCTAGCTACCCCACAAAGAGTATGTCTTCATGCTAATAGTCACAGTGCATGCCTTTAATCCCTGCCAGATGATAAGGAAGGCCAACCAGACCAAACTATAGATAGATAGATAGATAGATAGATAGATAGATAGATAGATAGATAGATAGATAGATAGATAGATAGATATGTGTGTATGTATATATATATATATATATATACACACACACACATGAACATATACAGATACACATACATACATCAAGCCTGGGAAAGGGTGAATATAGCTTAAAACTTGCCACCTTTCCCTGACAAATAGTTTACTTTGTCTCTGTTTAAACTACTCTCTTTTGCTTTGTAATAGGATACTTTGATCAGAACAAGAAAAAAAAAAGCTTCGAGGGAAGCAGGACACTCCTGAGATATTAAAGGAAAAGTCCTCTAATTTCTTTAACAGTAATTAAATTCCTTCCTTCCCATACTGTGCCATTCAGGCAGGTGGTCAATAAAATTCTCTTTCTTCAGACTTCTTATTTCAACTCAAAGAGATCACATGAATAATGATAAAGTGATTTAAAATAAAACTTTGAATCATTGATTGGTTAGCATCATCTGGAAAGAGACTAATGCTAAGAATAAGAGTTTCAGTAACATGGTTATAAGCACATATTTTTGAATCACCAAACTTTATGCATTTCTCTTTCATTTTATTTGTGTTTTGTCAAAAAAATTCAGTTCAGTTCCATTCAACAAAAATTGCTAGAATGCTTTGTAATAAACACAAAAATGAAACATTTCCTCTTGTTGGGGAGCTCATATTCTATTGGGTAAAGGTGGTATTTCATTGAAGTAAATTTAATATACATTGGGAAGGTCCATCAGAATGCCTACATTTGTACATGTGAATTTATGAAGACTTTGTCCCATGACACTGAAATAAATGACAAATGACAGCTCTAGTTCTCCTTCAACAGGCAGAATCGATGCAATTCATAAGACTATAGACTTAGAGTTAGAAATTATCTTAGACATTATCAAGTCCAACCTCTTCATTTTACAGAACAAGAACCTGAGTTCCAAAGAGGTTGAGTAACTTGACAGGCCCATGTCATTTATGTCTGAAGCAGGATTCAAGCCCAGGCATACTGAGTCAGGAAAACCCAGTCTCAGATTCCACTATGGACTCTCACTAGCTATGGGACTGACTTAACTTTTCTATACCTTTCTGTCTTGACCTATAATAAGGAATTTTGATGACCTCTATGGTGACTTCCACCTTTCAATCTATGATCCCATGATTCTGTGTCTAGAACTCTTATCCATAACACCAAGATGCCTATTTTTGCAACAAGTAAGAGCTATTTTGTGTGCTTGTGGCTAGGGTTGGTTTCATATGTGTAGAGAGCTCAAGAAAAAGAAAATCCATGCACCAATGTAGATAGCAATTGTTCTACAATCTCCTTCATTTCCTATCCCAATTCTGCTTCTGACTCTCCTGACTTTGCCACCATGTCTTCTGACTATGGAAGTTCCCTCAAATCCCTCTGCCTCTTCCCCCTTTTGGTGAGTTTCTCTTAAATTCATCATTTTGTTGAATGATCAAGGCCAGCAGCTCTTCATTTCTCTACCAGTTCTGACATTCCAGACTTTTCTACTATGCCTCAGTAGCCTTCTAACCTGGAAAGTTTCTTCAGCATCTTTAGTCTTCTCACCCTCCCTTCCTCTTTGGCATTCTTCTCCCAAAAGTGAGTTTCTTCCAGAAACTTAATTTTGTGGAAGAGCCCAAGTCAGACATGTTTATTCTCTGGGCTCATCTTCTTATTCTCCAGACTTCTTTCTCCACCATGCCAACAAGGACTGTCTTTCTGTTTATATTTTTATCCCCAGAACTTAGCATCATGCCTGGCACAAATTAAGTGCTTAATAAATACTTCTTGACTCAACATGCCTTTGTGATTTCTAGTCTTAAAGAATTGTTCAAGGCTCTGAGTAGTTCTACAATTTGACCAGGGTCACGTAGCATCTCTCAAAGGTGAGACCTGAAGCTAGGTTGACTTGACTCCAAGGTTTCCTTCTATCCACTATGCCATGCTGAAAGAATAGTTTTAATAGGAAGATGCTGTGATCCTATCTTCCAACACACAAAAATATTGTGATACCATAGGTGAAGTCTTCCTGGGCATGCTTCCCAAAAGGTTTCTTGGGGTTTCCAATTATGAGCACTGTTAACCCTCCTGGAATCTCCATAGCCCTCTCCTATAATATGTATCTCTCACCTTCCCTTTTACCTTCCCCTTTCATTCCTTTCCTTTCCCTTCCCTACCCTACCACCCCAGGGCTTTGGGGAGGAACTTCCAATATTTAACTTTAGGACCTCTTCCCCCATGTTCCTCTCTACCTCCTACTCAGTTAATTGCTTTCCCTTCCCTCCCCATCATTTTTTGGTGCTTGCCACAGATATAGGAATTACTAGTTAGGTCTCTTGGCAGTATCCTCTTCTTGGCTGCCTTTTTTCCTCCTGGTGTGGTAGAGAGTTAAGTTCTGGGAAACAGTTCACTGAAGGGAAGTGTAACCACAGATGTTTGTAATTCCAACTTAAGTTTCTCATCAAAGTCCTAATGAAAATCAGCTGCCAGCAGTTCAGCCATGAATCCCACAGTCTTTTTATCATGAGAATCTGGGAGCACCAGCATTCCTAGACTGAATGGGAGTGGGGATTTTTATATATGCAAGACTATGTCTTCAAAGTGGGGGAAAATCATGAGTAAGGCAAGTTCTAGTAAAAAAAAATAATGCCTCATCAGAGAAAAAGATGCTAAGTCTCATGTATTCTGAAGAATTTGTTGGTCTGCGTTTGGGATTTTGATGAAGTCAAGCTTTCTAGTGTTTACCTAAGTGGAAAAAAGCATCTACATTTATTACACCATGAGAACCAGCAGGAAGGATGACTTCCATAACAATAGCAGCTGTTTCTAGGGAGCTCCTTGCAAATGTTCCCAATAATGTGGAATGAAAAGGGAATCTAAGGTCTGCTTAGGCTCCATTTATTGGGACATTTGTTTTTCAATTATGCTTCCAGTTAATCCTAGGGAACTGTTTTCCTTTAAGAAAAACAATGATCCCAGGGTGTAAAATATCTCTTTGATTAAATCTTATTTTCAAAACTGACCGATATTGAATATTGTTTATCTCTGTACCAAATAGCATAAAACATGGGGATTCTGGAATTAAACTGCCTTGGTAAAAGAAGACATCAGTTTAAAGAATGGCTTAAAAGAGATTGGGGGGGGGGGGGAGAATCCAGCAGCATTCAAATGAACTCTCTATTCAAACATCTTTGCATGATGCGGACTGGGGATCTGGAGGGATAGCAAAAACAGGAGAGTGAAGGCAGGGGCTTTAGTGCCTAAACACAGCTGTAGGTATTCTAAGCTCCTTTACCCCCTAAACAAAGAAAATGATTTCATAAGAATTGTGGGCATCTAAATGTGTCTGTGTATGTCTATAAATGGGGAGAGGAGGAAGAGAGGGTGTGTGTGTGTGGGGGGTGATTAATATGATTAGGTATAATACATTTCAACAAAAAATACAGTTTAACAATAGGAAATACAATATTATCTTCACTACTAATGATCTGCCTTAAATATTGGAAATAAAATTTCATTCCAATAGAAAAAGCACATTAATCAATGGGTAGAGTCAGAATCCCCTGTGAAAAGTAACTGTGGCATGTTATTTTGATGAATTTGAAATGTAAAATATAGTAATAATAAACTTGTTTTATATTGGAGAAGGGAAAATGAAATTAAACAAAGCATGAAAAGTTGTGTAATGATCATCGACAGTTAAGTTCCCAAATGACTTCAATCAATCAACATTTACTTATTATGCTATGAGCTAGGAGGGCAAGTAGGTAGTAGAGTGATAGTGGGTCAGGAAGACCTGAGTTCAAATTTGACCTTGTTATGATTATAAGGAGAATAGAAGAGGAGAAGGGAAGGAGAGTTGGAGAAGGGGAGAGAGAGATGACCACTGGTGGGAGAAAGTCTGTATAGGTCTCCCTCTCCCTCGCACCTTACACATACAAGAGGGATATCCCTGTGAAGATGTAATGACAGGGATGGTTTCCTTCCTACAACCTCAGACACTTATCATCTGTGTGAACCTTGCCAAGTCACCAAACCCTATTTGCCTCATTTTCCTCATCTATAAAATGAACTAGAGAAAGAAATGGCCAAGTATTCATGCCAAGAAAATTCCAAATGGGATCATGAAAAATCAGACACCATTAAAACAACTGAACAACAAACTACCAGTAGTTGAGGATATAAATATTTTTTTTAAAATGAAACAATCCCAACTTCCCCTAGGGGAGAGATCATGGACCCATATTAATATATACAAAACCAATTTCCGAAGGTTATCTGAGAGAGAAGCCCTAGCAACTGAAGTAATCAGAAAAGGCTTTTGGGGGAAGGTAATGCTGAAGAAGAATCATACAGGTAGAAAAAGATATCATGAGTCACCTGTGAGAAGGGAGCACACCTGAGGCGGCCAAAGACACAGAAATGAGATAAGACGTGTCTTCGATGAAGAATAGAGAGAAGATGTGTTTATTTGGACTACAAAGCATGGTAAGGAAAGTAATGCAGATGAGTCTGGAAAGATAAGCGGGCATCAGGTTGGGAAGGACTTTAAAAGGCAACCAAGGATTTATAGTTCATCCTACAGGTAAGGGGGCCAGTGGAGTTTATCAAGGAAGGGAGTGACAAAGGAAATTCAAAGTATGATCCCTGGAGCTTACTTCTCCCCTGCTACGGTACAGAATCTAGAATCAATTATTAGACTCTATTTCAGGTGATTGTTCAGGTGATCCCATCATAATGATGCACTATCTATCATTTAGTTCTAACAAAGATGCCAAAGACAGCAGAATTGTGAAATTCCAGAATAATGAAATCATGAAAGCTTTTCTCAGATGTCTATCTGCCTAATTTGAGACAGCAAGATGACACAGTAAATAGAGGACTGGACCTGAAGTCAGGAAGACCTGAGTTCAAATCCAACCTCAGACATATATTAAGAAAGTCTTAACATCTTTCTGCTTCACTTTCCTCATCTGTGAAATGGGGATAATAATAGCACCTCCATCTCAGGACTGTGAGGATGAAAAGGGATAATATTGTTTAAGATCTTTGCAAACCTTACAGTACTATATCTAGCTTTAGTAAAAATTTTCAATTACAAAATAAAAATAAATAAATAAAAGCTAGCTATTATCACTATATCTACTGGGAAACTGAGTCCCAGAGAACCCAAAGTTAAATCGCTAACTACTAGCAGACCCAATACTAAAAATGAATTCTATTGTTTTATAAGGCCCAGTGTTCTTATTCTATTTTAAAGGTCTTGCTTGTTTGCTTTCTTAGACTTTAGCTATAAGGACAATTAGATGAAGATAGGTACATAGCTTTTTAGTGAGGAGCTTTAATTATCCTACTTTCTCATCTTTACTCTTTAATATTTCTCTTTATTATTTGGTTAATTTATCATTAGGGAATTATTGTGGAATATAGTATGATGGGGAAAGAATTAAACTTTTCTAGCTCATGTTCCCCTTTGACTCTTCCAACTCTCTCTTCACTTTGCCATGCTCCCTCTCACATTTTCTGGCTTTCCTCACAGCAAGGCAGTGCAGCAACATTTTCTCTTAACAAATGGGACCTGAAGCCTAGAGAGGGAAAACAACTTGGCCAAGATCATAAAAAATTGGGTGGCAGAACAGGGTTTAGAATATAGATGCTAGGCATAGTCACCATGATCTGAACAATTCATAAAGATTTGTAGCTCCAGAAACTAAGGACATAGACATGTGCACGTACATGCATTCCTGCTTCCTGCCTCTTCCCACCATGTTCCATGGCTCTTTGCCCATTAGTTGCTCAACACCTGCTCCTGCCTTTGCAGGGAGGCTCAAGGACAGAGCTGTGGAGTAACAGGAAAGAAATGAAAAGAGAACAGATTGGAAAAGTCTAGAGTGATGACATGGAAAAAATGAGAATAAAGAGGGAAATTCCAAATGACAGTGAGTCCAGAGATGAGAATATGTCTGAACTGATTGTAAAATAGGTAGGGAAATAGTGAAAGATTTAACTGGACATGAGGCAAGAATTGGCCCAAATGATTTTTCCATGCCTACATTGAACATATTAGAGCACATAATGAGTTATTTAAAATAACAAAGGGTGGGAATCTAGACTGGTATACTCACTGATCTCCAATCACAATGATTTTCCCTCTGATCACTTTCTTCCAATGTGGCAGAGCACAATTTTTGTCTAAAGCATTTTGAAGAGAGAATCTGGAGGTTTGAAATTAAGTTAGAAGCCAGTATCTGTCTAAGGAACAGATAGGTGGCACAGTGGACAGAATGCTGGGTCTAGAGACAGCCAGACTCATCTTCCTGAGTTCAAGTCTGACACTAGCTAGGTTACCCTGGGCAAATCACTTAACCCCTTTGGCCTTGGTTTCCTCATCTGTAAAATGAACTGGAAAAGGAAATAGTAAACCTGTCCAATATCTTTACCAAGAAAACCCCAAATGGGGTCACAAAGAGTTCGACACAACTGAAATGACTAAACAACAAATTTATGTCTATAATGCAGTGGTTTATAACTGCCCATTGGCACTGACTCTAAGGTAGCTTCAATTAGACAAAAAATAGCATTCTGCTTCTAAATGGACTCAAGAAAAACAAGATGTGCCCTATTCTTAACAATATATTTTTACTTATATCTAAAATTAAACTCATCATTATTTTCCTAAAATTTTTCCCTCTCAGTTTCACTACTTCTGTTGGCACTACCATCATCCCAAGAACACAGTTTAGAAAATTTAGGGTTGTCTTTGAATTTTTCCTCTCCCTAATGTCCCTCAACTAATCATTGAGCAAGTCCTGTCATAGCTACATGCATAAGAATGATAAATCTGTCCCTCTTTTTCAAAGCTGTTGCCACGGTTTCCTAGCTTGGATCCTTTTTACTTCACAGTATCAGAGGATTTTGTAATCATAAAATTATAGTTGAAAGAGAAATTAGGCATCATGTAGTCTCAGCCCCTTATTTTACAGATGAAGAAACTGAAGACCAGATGGTTAAGCCCAAGATTCCACAGCAAGTAAGTGATAGGCATAGTAGAGAGGAAAATGGATTTAGATTCAGAAAGCCCAGATAGGGTTCAAGTCCTTCCAGAGACACAATAGCAAGTGACTTAGCATTTCTATGCCTCTGTTTCTTTATCTGTAAAATGAGGGGGTTGGACTTGATGGCCTCTAAGTTTTTGAGTCAGTATTATCATCAAGGCTGTTTTTGCTCAAATAAGACACACTAGTGGAGACACAGGATTTACAAAAGCAAGTAATAGGAGTGTATCCCCAAACACATTCTAGAACCTTAAGAGTAGCCACATAGCTACTCCTCTTGGGAGCCAATGAATTTTCCAGTAAGCTGAAGCAACCAGCCCCAGTCCAGAGGAAAAAAAGAGAGATGAAAGAAGAGAAAGAGAGAGCCTAGAGAGACTGATGAGCTGTTAGTGGTATACCTGGGTAACAATATGATCAGAGAATTGGAACTGGAAAGGAGCTCAGAGACAATCCACTTACTTTAAAAAAACAATTATTTTACATATGATGAAACTGAAGTCAAAGAAGATTAAATGATTTGCCCAGAGTCATAAAAGTAGTAATGTCAGCCGTGGGATCTGAACTCATAGGTGTCTTCTTTGCACTTATTTTCTCATTGATATACCTTATCTGCCAAATTCTAACCTCTTTGAGGTCAGAGATTTATATTCTCAGGTCCTAAAACTCTTCATATATGTTTGTTTTATTCAGATCTATAACTTCTTCAGGTTAGGAAACTCTTACTATGAAAATTCCTCCTGATGTATATTGGTCATTCCTCTTTAAATGAATAGTCTTAAAGAATTACCCCAAGCATTGATTGGTTAAGTGACTTGCCAATGTCACAGAGCCAGTGTGTACTAGAGACTGGACTTGAAAACAAAGAACTCATCCAACATCTATCTTTTAAGCCTGCCATGAAACAGCAGCTTAATAAATTATTTTTAGTTAAATTTTAATTGTGTTGAATTAAATTATAATTTTAAATAGACCTTAAAGTTTACAGTTGCCAATTTGTGACAAGGGTTCTTGTTTGGTGCTGGTGCTTATCTCAGGTTGCCCTGTTGCCAGACCCCAAACCCGAAGAAGTGCCTTCATGCATGTAATAAGCATCAAATCAAGTTACTGCTCTCAGGAATCTTATAGTTTTGAAAGAGTGACCCCCCAGATTGCTATAACTGTGCCTTCCATGTAGCAGACAGTCAATAGATATTTGTTCGATGAATGAATGAATGAACGAATGAATGGGTGAATAAAATAAAAGACCAAAGACAATAACACATTTATTCAGGATTTTCAACCTTGTACTTCACACTGTAATATTAACAATAGAATCTCTGTGCTTGGAGGGGGGTAGTTTTGGATGGACATTTGTAAGTAGAATATTGCTCACAGAATTCAGGAAACAGCTGGGATATAATATTTCCATCAGTAGGACAAAGTTGTCTTGGCAACTTAAGATAATGTGTATGCAAGGGATGAGAATTGTGATAGCCCATGATGATGCTGAGGCATGGGATAACCAATTCCAAAATCTAAAGTCTTGCCTAATTCATTTCTAAAACTTCCATCTATATTTGAGCAAAGGAGTTCTTTAGGGGATGGTGTGTCCTTTTATCAACAATACTTTCCTACCTGTACTGGCAGGGACTTCCTGCTGAGACGTCCAATTCCACATAGCAAATATCCACCCTGTTTAAGGGCTCCAGCTTTCTGTGATGAATAATTCTGTATCTGACATTCAATAGAAGTATTCTAGGGAAGCTGGACACCAGCTCCCAGCATGCACCACTGGCTGCCTGGCACCTTATCTATAAAATAGAAGGTTGCACTAGATTATCTCAAAGATCTCTTCCAACTCTAACAATCTAAAATTCTAAGTATATGACACTCGATGAAGTATCATTAGTAGTTTAATGTCAACTTGGAATGAATTATTCAGAAAAATGCCTTGGGCATTATTAGCCCTGTGCTATTTAACTTGATATTTATTTCATGGTTTGTTTGTTTTTTAAGTAAATGACCAGACATAGAACCCATGCTTATAACATTTGCAGATGACTCAAAGATGGAAGCAGTAGCTAGTCTGTTGTATAACAGTATTTGGTTTCCTAAAAAAAACAAAAAAAAGAGCTAGACAATTATGAACATTGGCCTGAATCTAATCAGGAAATTTCAACCAGATTTTGCTGGGTTTAAATAATAAAAGGATGACTGTAATTTATCTTAGAGGCAATAGGGAGCCACCAAAACTTCTTGAGCAAGGAAGTATTACATGAGGATGAGAATCAATTTGGCAACTGTATAAAAAGTGCATTGACGAGAGAAGAGAGGCTAGATGCAGGGAGACAGGACAATTAGCCATAGTTCCTGAAGATATGGAAAGGATAGTCCTCATTAAAATTCATGGCATTATCAAATGGTTCAATATCAGGAAAAAAGCTATGATTTTCATCAATGAAAAGGACATTTAAAAATGCATTATTTAATCTGCTTTGCCACTGAATTCTAAGGACCATAGGAGCTTTCAACTAGTCAATCAATAAACATGCATTAAACTATGTGTCAGGCACTGTGCTAACCCCTGCATGTAGAAAGAAATGCTAAGGGCAGTTACCATTCTTAAGGAGCTCATAGTCTAATTGAATAGAAAACAAGCACACACAACAATGTACAAGCATGGTATATATGGAAAAAAATTGGAAGAGAATCAACAAAGTGAAGGTACTAGAATTGAGGGGATTAGGCAAGACTTCCTATAGAATGTGAGGTTTTTAGTTGGAACTTGAAGTCAGAGAAACCAGGTGGTAGAGATGAGGAAGGAAAGATTTCCAAGCATGAATGACAGCCAGTGAAAATAATCATAATCCAGAAATGAAGTGTCTTAGTGAGGAACAGCAAGAAGGCTAGAATGATTAGACTGTGGAGGTCATCATAGAGTTGGTTGTTGTCTTTCATATTTGAAGGAGACCAAATTGACATCAGGAGATTTCTTTTGGCTCATATATAAATTGGATTTAAGTGAGGCAGAGATGGGAAAAATAATTCTCTCTTCCATAGTCATGAGGTTCAAATGGAAAGACAAAAGTCAGGATGGCTGGCGGTGGTCCAGTTGCAATGGATGATCTTAGTCTCTTCAAGGTCTGACCAAGTTCTAAGCACTCCACAACACCTGCTTCTGCCATCTTCATGACCACTGAAACAAATTTTTTTCATCCACCCTTTCCCTGGGGTGGATTTCCTTTCATATGCTTGGGTAAATTTTCCCTTACCTCACCAACAGGTTTGAAATCTGTCAATTACTCTCAACTTGATTTAGTCTGCTCAGGTATGGCTGACTCCTTCACATGCTATAGCTTCTTAGAGTCACAGGTGAGAGTTGGCTGACAGGTAAACACCAAAAGTGAATGTACAGTCCTGAAAAGCTCTCATGATGGAGGTACCAGTCTTCCCTGAATACCACAAAGGTCGTAGGGTGGGCTATAAGACCTAAGAAGACTGGAAATGAGGAAGGAGAAGATTATGAAGGGCAGTGAATAGCAAAGAATTTTGAATTCATCTATTTATATATAATATTTCTATCTCACTTGCTATTGAATTCCCCTATATGTTCTGTCCCTTGATTAAACTGTGAGCTCCTTGAGAGCCAAGGTTAACTTGTTTTTCTTTCTATATCCCAAAAGTTTAGCATAATGTTTTTGCACATAATACGTGCTTTATAAATGAGGAGTTTATTACAATAGTGCAGATAAGAAGTGATAAGGGTCCCTAGGCTTTGATATCTGCTAGATCATTAAGGATTTATTCCCATAGTCAATACAAATAATGGAAATGGAAACTTTCCCCAAATCATCCCCTGACCAAATTCTTGTAGATAACTTTACACATTCAATGAATAGTCTCATCTTAACACCCAGGTTATAAGGCTAACTCAGGAATCTTAACAGTTTGACCACATCTCAGAAGTTGTTTCAAACTTACCGTATCTGGGAACAATGGGCTAGAAATCTCACAACAATTGGATTTCTCCTGAGAGATATTTTTAATGCTTCCTGTTGCCTGTCTGATGATATTTTTGGCCCTTTCTGAGGAATTTAGGAACTTCTACTTCCTGTCACAAACATCACCTGGAAAATCACAACAAAGGAACTTCAGAAAGGGGGTGGGAAAAGGGAGATCCAGACAACTGAATGTTTTTAAATTTTATAAAAGTTTTGGCCAATTTTCATTTTTCTGCATCAGTTACTCCAGATCATTTTTCAAAAGATAATTTTCTTTAGTTTATAGCAGGTCACAATCTCTTCCTTCTGTCAACATGATGACAAATGCTCTGCCTACCAATTTTGAGTTGACCTGCTTAAGAGAAATATTATATATTACAACTTACTGATTCCATTAGCCTAAAATCTTCCCAAAACTGGATCTCCAAAAGCTACAAAAGCAATCCACTTAGATTATCTGCAACCTGATAGGGGATGGTGAGGGGCAGTGTGGAAGGAAAGAATAATATACTCAACAACTACATTTTTAATCTTGGATTTTCATTTCAATAAGTTGTAAGGACTGTCAATAAATACTTCAAAATCTTGAAAACAAGATCCAGTTTGGTTTGCTGCCTATTTTGTTATCTTGAATGAGAGAAGGTCCCAAGGAATCCTAGACTGTAGATATTTTGGTAAAACTTACCACAGCCTTCTCACTGGAAGTCTGAAAAATTCACCTTCTAAAAACAGATTGAATCAATATCTGAGGACGTGCATCTACTTTCACCTGATTATATTTCTGCTAACTGGAAGAATTGCATAATCTTATAGCTAGAAAGGGTGTAAGTGGTTATCTCATACAATATATCCCCACCAAAAAAAAAAAAAAAGAATCCCCAGAAGAATGTAGAGACAAGTAATAGATTAAAGGTGTTAAACACAACCCAAACTAGATTAATATGTAATTGGAAAATATTTAGCAAAATAAGTAATACTATAATAAAATGTAGATAATGTTACATTTTAAAACTAAGTCACTATGTGGTCTATAAGAATCTTTATGAATTAGTAACTTCCATTTCTATTTGAGTTTGGAACCAGAGTGGCCAGCTTGAAATCAGGAAGACGTGAGTTTAAATCTAACCTCAGACACTTACTAGCTGTATGACCCTGGGCAAATCACTTGACCTTGTTTGCCTCAGTTTTCTCCTCTATGAAAAGAGCTGGAAAAGAAAATGGCAAACTACTCCAAGTATCTTTGTCAAGAAAATCCCAAATAGGGCCATAAGGAGTCAGACAGAAGACTGAACAACCACTGATCTCCCTTTCAGGGAGAAGAAACTCATTACTTCTTGAAGGCTCCCATTCAACTGCTGGTGAGCTCTAATTGCTAGAAAAATTTTGCTTATTTAATCTTGGATAAAAATTTATGCAGTTCTACATTCATCCAAGGAGTTTGCACATGTCCTACAAAGCAGAAGTATTAAGCAATGAATATGTCATAGTTTTTAGAGAATCAGCAACCTCAAGTCAAAAAGTATTTATTAACAAGCATGTATTAAGTGCCTACTATGTTCAGACTCTATGCTAAGCACTGGCCATAGAAAGAAGAACAAAAAGAAACAACAGTTCCTTCTCTCAAGGAGCTCACAATTGAATGGGGGAGAGAATATATGAACAACTATATTCAAACAAGATACATACAGGATGAAGTGGGGTGGGGGAATCTCAGAGGGAAGGCATTGGCATTAAAGGACACCAGGAAAGGCTTCTTTGGGAAGCTGAGACATTAGCTGAGACTTGAAGAAAACCAGGGTGGATGGAGAGACAGAGATGAGAAAGGAGGGAATTCTAGGCACAGGAGTCAGCTCCTGAAAACACTCAGAAATGGGAGATGAAAGTATTCTGAGGGTGACACCAAAGTCACTGGGTAATAGATTATTTGATTCTGCCTCTCCATAAATGGTATCATGGACTTCTTGTGAAGGAGTATGGGATGTGCCTAATTAGGACCTAGCTCTGACCTCCTACCCTGTCAACCCTCCACCTCCCTTCTCTCTTAATGACTTTTCAATGAATCCTTGTTATGTGGCTTTGACATAATAGGACCTACTCTCCACAGAAGCAGATATTGATACTACATCTAGTTTTCTTTATTCTTAGCATAAATTGATAAGCAAATTAATCATGCATAATAATGATCATAGAAGCAGATGGGGATACTATATAGAGTTGTCATTATTCTGAGCACATAATTGATAAGCAAATTAACAGTACATTATAATTATCATAGAAGAAGATGAAAATACTATATACAGTTGTCTT
This sequence comes from Monodelphis domestica, assembly GCF_027887165.1. Lineage (NCBI taxonomy): Eukaryota > Metazoa > Chordata > Mammalia > Didelphimorphia > Didelphidae > Monodelphis > Monodelphis domestica. Next base: position 378,277,277 of record NC_077228.1, on the reverse strand, counting down.
CATTCTGAGCATTTAATATGCAAATTAATTCTACATAATGATCATAGAACCAGATATTGACACTATATATAGTTGTTATTCTGTATATATAATTATTGATAAGTAAATTGGTAGTGCATCATGCTTATAGTTGTCTTTATTCAGAACATCTAATTGATGAACAATAATGCAGAATAAAACAAAGAATTTATGAAGGTGCTACAAGTCCACTATACTTGTAAACCCCATTTGTTGTTTAGCCATTTTCAGTAATATCTGACTCTTCCTGACTCCTTTTAGAGTTCTTAACAATGATACCAAAATCCCTGGAATTCATAGCACCAGGAATAGACAGAGTCCAGGTGAGATTTGGGAGAAAACTAAAGCTTCCCCTAACAAATAATATTTTCCACCTTGGCTGACTTTTCCTAGCAGGGACCTCTGGCTTCATCTTGCTGTAGCCAACTCTTATAACACAAAAGATTAGTAAACTCAGTGGTCAGACAAAGTAGGGAAAAGCTTGTCTCTGCTTTTCCACTCTGATGGCACTCTCTGACACTGAGCATCACATAGCCTCTCAATTATCAAGAACATCACTTCTCTGATTCCCTTGGCCCTGACATCCCTAATCTTCTTGTGTCATGAACTTCTTTGGAAATCTGGTTAAACCATGGATGGACCCCTACATATTGTTGTCTATATTCACAAACTGAAGGGAATGTTAATTTCCATTAGAGGCTAGTGAAAATAAAGCTGTAATCTTATTTCCTATCCAAGTTTATAAACCCGCTGAAATCTGTCCATAGACCCCTTGGGCATCCAAGGAAGAACCCTTGCCCTAGCCCAAAACACTTAATGTTCTATGAAGCATGTAGATGGTCTATAAAATAAGAGACCTCACACCTGTGTCAAGCCTGAATTTGTTTCTTTGCAATTTCCTCCCATTGCTGTTAATTCTTCCATAATTCATTCTGCACTGATATAAGTGCCCAAAGAAAAGGTGGTGAAGCCATAGAATATGAGAGATGGAAGGAACCTCAGAGATCATCTAATCCAACTACCTAATTTTACAGATTATAAAAGCTAAAGCTAGGAAGGTATAGAGGTCATCAAATCCATTTCTTCTTAACTTATAGATGAGAAAACTGAGCACTGAAAAGGTTGCATGATTTACTCGGTATCAAGCAATAAGATAATGGAAGAACCAAAATTAGAAACTTAAATTTTCTCATTCTTAAACTAAAGTTCTTTCTTGTTGTGGAAAGTAGAAGAAGCAGTAAGAGTAAAGAGAACACACATCTATTAAGGGTCTGTTATGAATTAGGCACAGTGTTAAGCACTTTACAAATATCTCATTTTATTTCTGTGATATATTCCTTCCTCTGCAGCACTGAAGCACTCAAACACACACACATATATTTATACATACTCATCTATATGTGTATATATGTATGTGTCTATATAAATATATGTTTATAGACATATGCATTTAGACATCCACAAAGCTAGAAATTTTCAGTGATTTCTGTATTACAATATGGAGCACAGATATATTATGCAAATATTTCATTCATGTCTCCCTTCGTGTTCTATACTCTCCATCTATTTTATAACCTTAAACAATTTAATAACTGAAACTCTTAAATGGCTTTTCAAGCATGTTGGCATTATTGCTTCATGACTTTAAATAAACATAGGTTCTCTTATGAGTCCCTCTCCTCTATTCTTCACACATTTTTAGTGTCATCATCCTTTTTCTACTTCATCCTTTCTGTCAGAGAATAAATAGCCTACCCCTTACTAAGGCTAATCTCTCTTGATCACATTTCCTTCTACTTCCTCCAAGATGCTACTCCAGGAGTCAGTTTCTCCTTTATACATCTTGAATATCTTCCTTGATGCTGTTTCCTCCTCTTCTGTGTTCTGTGTACATGCATCTTCATGCCTCTCCAAATCTAAAAAACAAACAACAACAACAAAAACCTTCCTATTCCAACCAACCCAACAGGTCACTGTCTAAGTAATAAGACAATAGCCCTTTGGTTTTAAAGCAATTGGATTCATTATTTAAATACTCAGACTCTACATTCTATTGTGGAAAGAACACTGGACTTGGGAATCAAGGAAGCTGGGTTCAAATCCAAACTCTCTTACAGTGTGACTTTGGGGAAGTTGTTCATATTTCTGAGCCTCTTTTTCTTCAACTGTAAAATGTAAGTTTGGTAATTCTTGCCCTGCCCAGACTATAGGGTCATTTTGAAGAAATTTTGGTAAGAAAACTGAATTAATCTGGGACAGGGCCACCATACTGCTTCCCATAATCTCCTGACCATGGCCTCATTCTTCAACCATTTCCATTCTAACACATATTTGGACTACACCTTTGGCTTTCTCTACCCCCATCTCCAATAACTGGGAACCAGGTCATCAAGATACTTACTACAATCTCAGTCTCCCCACAATCCCTTTTGCTACTCACTCTGTCCTTTCTAGTATCCTTTATCTAGTATGTCTTCTCCCATTAGATTATAAGATTTATGATATAAGGACATTTTATCTCATGTATATCCCCCAAACTCAGCACAATGCTTGGAAAATAGTAACCACTTGATAGATTATTTCTCTATCTGTCTATCTAAAAGGTAATACTATCATCTTTATGATCTATATTATGACATAATCATCAGTATTTAGTGCACCCCTATGAAATCATTCCTACTACATAGAACAACTATGGAGATAATGACAAGAGGTTTATAACAAATGACATTCTATTTTTTTCTTTTTTGAGACCAAGTCTTCCTATCTTTCTTAGATAAAAAGTACAACAAACATTTCATTGGCCAAGTCCCAATACAATTTTTTACTCAAACTTTAACCAGCTCCATTTTTAAAATCTGAGATAATTTAGTCCCACACATACACTTAAGTTGCTTGGTGGTTCTCCATTCCTGAGGGCTCATCATATTGGTGCTCCACTTAGTGAGGAAATCCAACTTGCTTTACAGGTAAAAACCCCCTAACTCAAGAGATCAGTCACCCTCAGTGTCTCCATCAGCATCCACATCCAGAAGAAATTACATTCTCAAAACCATCAACAACTTAATGAATGTCTCCAATCTGAGACTTATACTGTGATGTGACATTTTCAGTCTGAGGCTTTATGACAACAGTTTCTTGTGTCCTTACTTCCATTTATAGCATCTTCATACTTCCCCTCTAATGGATGCCATAACTTGGGACCTCATGTGACCCACACATACAACTAAGAAAGATAGTGTACCTGGTCCTGAAAGAGAATTTGACCCTCACTGGAATCTTCAAAACACTTGGACTGCTTTTTTTCTTCCTCAGAAAAACAAAAGCATCTAGCTGCATTTTTTTTTAAATTTTACTGGTATTTTTCAACAAACCTTCTCCACATCCTCCACCCCAAATAGTATCTGCTTAAAAAACATCCTGGGAAGAATAAGGAGAGACATCAAGGAAAGCAGTGGAGACTTTTAGGTAATACAAGTGTTGATTCTAAAACGGGAAGCACCGAATAACCTTAGATAAAGCCAACATGGAGTCTGGTTTTCAAAAAGATGTTAGTGTGTATTATTTGCTTCCCTATTCCTCACAGAAAGTTATATTTTTGGTAAGAGGACTAACTCACTTGAGTATAGATAAAAAAGACTGGGCTTTACTTTCTAGCATAAAACTACAACTATGATGATTGTAGCATATAAAATAGTAAAATTGTGTTTCTACCCTCAAAAGACTCAAATGTATATGTATATATATATATATATATATATATATATATATATATAGAGAGAGAGAGAGAGAGAGAGAGAGAGAGAGAGAGAGAGAGAGAAACAGAAGGCTCCACAGATAAATCAATAGCAAACATAATCATAACAGCTAGAATTTATATAGAGCCCATTATATGCTAAATACTTTGCAAATATCTCATTTAATTCTCACAACAATCCTGTGAGGTAAGTGCTATTATTACCCCCATTTTACAGTTGAGAAAACTGAAACAGAAGTTAAGTAATTTTCCCAGGTTCACTGAGCACTCAGTATCTTGAACCCAAATTTCAATTCAGTTCTTCCAGTCTCCAGGCTCAGTTCTCTATCTACGCCCTGCATCACCTCACTGCTTGGATGCAAAGTCTTATGCATATAATATTATACTTACCATTTTCATTTGTTCCTCACAATAATTTCAGGCAGTTGGAACTATATGTATTATTATCCCCATTTTACAGATGAATAAAGTGAAGTTCAGAAAGATTAAATGCCCTGCCCATGGTCACAGAGCTAGTAAGTGTTGGTGACAAGATTTGAACTTAGCTCTTCTGATTTCAGGCAAGTTCAGCACTTTTATCTTTTTTTATGTTTTATTGATGACAAGTACAAACAAAACCCAAATTAACACAGTGTCCAGGGGGCGTACATGTCTTATGCTGTGCCTTTAGTCTACTAGCTCTCTTCCCATGGAACAAGAGGCATTTTTGCCATCAACCTTATGAAGTCCTGAATGATCTCTTCAATTCCTACATCCTTTATACCATGCAGCCATAATAATAGAGAATTTAGAGCAACCAAGTCACTGTAATTGTTGATCCAGATTCTGGTGCTGCTTTAGCTAAAGTCTGGGAGTAAATTAACAAAGCCTCTTAAAGTTCTCTATTCTCTCAGACCACTAGAGTAATCTCTAAAGTGATGAAACTATAATCTTCCTAATGGAAACTCCATGTTCTAAACTAGTCATCAGCTTTTCAGAAGTGCCGAACTTATCCTCAGAGAATACTTTGTGCCCTTAGATAATAAGCATGAGTTTTCTCTGATTTGTTGACCCATCTTTACAAAGAGAAAGTCCTGATTTGGGTGGATAGAGTGCCAGGTTTGGACTCAGTAAGACTTATCTTTCTGAGTTCAAATCTGGCCTCAGGCACTTATTAACTATGTGACTCTGTAAAAGTTACTCAATCCTGTTTGCCTCAGTTTCCTCATCTACAAAATTAGCTATAAAAGGAAATGGCACATAACTCCAATATCTTTGTCAAGAAAACTCCAAATAGAATCACAAAGAGTCAGACAAATGAAAATGACTGAACAACAGAAGAGAGGAATAAATTGTGTTCAATTCCTTCCAGTAAAGTTGTGCTTTGATGCCTGATCATAGCACAGAGGTGACCCTGGGTGCTTAGGGACCTCGGAAGGATTGCAGGTATGCCAGCCAAAGATCAAGGAACAACAGAAAATAATTATTTCTCTTGTTCCAAACCACATGCAGAGAGTTAGGAGGAGTTGCAAAATGTGGGTAAAACACAAATCTGCCCTCAAACAGCCTACAATCATATAGATAAATTTGGAAAATTTGGTCACCAGGTGAGACATGATTTAGGCTGCTGCACCAATTCTTTAAACTTTTTCCTAAGATGTGGAGGAACTATAAATCTTCACCTACAGAAGAATTACCCAGACAAATGAATCCCTAATTCATAAAGGATTAAAATATCAAAACATCTCTTCATCCAGAGATCTGGTGTTATCTTTTTCATAGAATAATTCATCCTTCTCAGATTAGTAGACAGAAAGAGGATGGAAAGGGAATAACTAGTTCTTTATAACAAAAGGTTTCAAAAATAGATAAAGCAGTATTATTTATAATTGTCAAGAATAGATAACAGTTGGAAAATGACTAAAGAAATTGTGGTTCATCAATGTAATGGAACACCGCCATGCCATTGAATTGATAAAGATGAAGAATATGAAGAAGTTTGGGGAAACTAATACAAAGTGAAGGAAGAAGTAGAAAGCCAATGTTTATAGAACAACTTTCAGGACTTCAAAAGCAAGGCTGGGGGGAGGGAGTCTGCAGAACAATGGATAAGAATAAAGCAAGGAAAGAAATGAAAATAGAAGCAGTCTGTGAATGATTTTGGACATCATATATATTTGTTTGTTTTTCAAAGCAAGAATTTAATGCCTAGTGTAGTGAGAAGATTTGCAATAAACCCTTCTCCATATATACGTATCCCACAGGATCCCATAAATCAAAGGGATCATACAGGGGAGATACTCATGACAAATACCCATGGAAAGGTAATTCACACTTCCTATGATGAAATACCCTGATGTCTTCTTCTTTATCAGTTTTCTGCTTTATTGTAAGCCTTACTATCATCCACAAAAACAAACATTTCAGCATACAAAGACTAAAAAGAGGACTTGTTGTAAAATTATTTTAACTGTTTTAAGTTTATTTTCAATCCAACACAATAGTAAGAAATCTTTCCAATATGGGTCCACTTCTTCAATTTTTCAAATCTTTTTATGACACTTTTCTTTCTTTTTTTCATCTCTAACCCTACATACCAACTTTCCTATGCCTCCCAAATAGATGCCATTCTTTCTTGTAACAAATTAGAGTAGGCAAATGCAACAAATCAACCCATTGGCCATCTGTGGAAACAAGCATTCTATTTCTCATGTTATATGATAAAAATCATTTTTAATTTAAATTTATTTGTTTGTTACATTAAAATACTCAATTAACTGCCCTCCCCTCCCCCATTTCAGAAGGCATCATTTGACAAAAAGATATATATTAAACAGTCTTACTTATTTCCATTTATCCATTTTTTCTCTAGAGATGGACATACTCAAGGCATTTTTCAAACATTATTTTTGTTTCTGTATATGCCATTCTCTTGGTTCTGCTCATTTCACCCTTTATAATGTTGCATACATCTTTCCATGTATAAAATTCATTTACAGATTTAGTTTATTGTTGATAAGTTGTGTCTGGATGCACCATAGCTGTCTAGGGGGTTTCCTTGGCAAGGAAACTAGAGTGCTTGGCCATTTTCTTCTCCGGCGGATCTTTTTGTCAGGCAATCAGGGGTTAAGTGACTTGCACAAGTCACAAAGCTAGGAAGTGACTGACTCAGATCTTCTTGACTCTATGTACTCTCTCCACTGAGCCACTTAGCTACCTCATAGGCATACAGAGGTTAAGTGACTTGCTTAAGGTCGCACAGGTAGGACAGGTCTGAGGCTATATTTGGACTCAGGTCTATCCTGATACCATAACTAGTACTTTTAACCACTGAACCACAGCTGCCTCTAAATTTCAGATTTATATTAAGTATCTTATGACTATTATTTAAAGTCAAGTACAAATTGAATTATTTTTTTTAATCTATTAAAGATTCATTTAAAAGGAAGCAAGTTGGGGGCAGTTGGGTGGCTCAGTAGATTGAGAGCCATGTCCAGAGACTGGAGGTCCTAATTTTCACATATGACCTCAGACACTTCCTAGCTGTATGACCCTGGGCAAGTCACTTGATCCCCATTGCCTAGCCCTTACCACTCTACAGCCTTGGAACTAATACACATTATAGATTCTAAGACAGAAGGTAAAGTTGTTTTTGTTTTTTGTTTTCAGAAGCAAGTTGAAAATGGATAAAAGGATATAACCCTTGCTTTGAGCCATAAAAATATAATAAATTTTACAAATTTCATTTTATCAGTACCTCCTATGAAGGAGGAAGCACAAAAATCTTCAAACCTAGGAAGCAGACAGAGGCTATGTTACTAAGTAACCCCTCTGCCCAACTTTCTAACTGTGGTCATGGGCACGTTCCCATGTCCTTTGCCATGTCTGGGAAATAAATGAACACAATAAGCTGACATAAACAATAGACAGACTTCACCAGGGGCCTGAAATCAGGGAATATCTCTCTGTGGGAGAAAGAGAGAGAGCCTTTTAAGCTAAACTCTTTGTCTTTCCCACTGTATATGGAAAAACTGAATGTGCACTTTTATGGTGAGTGCCTAGCTGAGAAATGTTTATATTGGAACGAACCCCATCTCTAAATCTGGGCTTGTTGCTGAATGGTATTCTGTTTTCTTGGCTCCAGAAAGGGGTCTGGAAACAACTGTAACTGAAGATTTTTATTAACTGTATTTTAAGTCAGTACATTTTTTTCTTCAAGTAATAGATAACAGAATTGCTTTAAATCAAACATTGTCAGATGCCACTCTCTGTTTTCAAATCAATGCATTATTTTGTTATTGTTAGCATGACAAAGTTCATTATGAAAAACTTACAAATAAAAATTATAGTCAACAAGACTTGCTAATGTAGGGACAACTAGGTAGCACAGTTGATAGAGTGCCAGATGTGGAGTCAGAGAGATCTGGATTATAAATCAAATAAATCCCATTTGTCTAACTCTTGCCTTTTTCTCTCCGCATTGATAATAGGATAGAAGAGAAGAGTTTTAAATATTTTTAAAAAGACTTGTATCAATAAAAGGCTCTTAGATCTAGATCTGAAAGAGACCTCGGAGATTCTTTTATTCATCCCCTTCATTGACAGAAATCTTCATTCAACTCCACCCCCACTCCATCAGTGTGGGGAGAGGGGCTATACTATAATAGGATGGCTCCCTGGAAACCGGAAAATATTTCTCAGTAAAATGTAAATGATTCAACTTGATGTAAATGAAAATATTTCTCAGTAAAATGTAAATGATTCAGCAGACAAATGTGGCTAGAAACCTTAACTCCAGAATTCTGGGTGAAGAAAAATGTTGCTGCCTTTATAAAGTTCATCAGTTTGAAATTATACAAGGATGAGGATTTAAATTAGATACGATTATATAGGGCCTCTGACTAAATACATTTTTAATATGATGACTGGAGAGAGAAATCTCTAGGAAATACACACAGCTATAAACTTTTTGTGGAATATATCCCAATATAGTATTTAAGAAAGAGGAGGGGGTGTTGGATGGGACCAGATGGAAGAAATTTTGTTTTGTCTTTCAATCAAAACTATCTGAGAGGAAGGAAATGGAACACTCATTTCCCCTCTGCTTTTTCATGGTCTGTCTCTATACTTGTTTAATTAGCACTATGGGAATGTGAAATCCTCATGGGCAAAAACTGTATCTTTTCTTGTTTCTAGCCAGATTTCAAGCATGGTACTCTGCACATGATAGGGAGGAAACAGAACTATGATTTCATTACTATAGAGAGTTTCTGCTATCGATGCAGACACTTTCTTCATTATTTATTTATTTATTTATTTAAACCCTAATTTTCTGTCTTCAAATTCATACTGTGTCAGTTCTAAGGCAGAAAAACAGTAAGAAATAATCAAACAGGGTTGAGTGATTTGCCCAGAATCACACAGCTTGGAAGTATCAGATTTGTTACTATGTGCTGCCCACTTCCAGGCCTGGCTTTCAATTTACTGAGCCACAACTTGATATGCTCAAAAGTTAAGTGAATTGCCTAGCTGTGTTGGCAAAGCTATGGCACGTGTGCCAGAGGCACTTCTCTCTTTCCCCTCTTCACGGTGCCTGAGGATATTTGTCATATCATCCACCCCTCTGCCCCAATGTCAAATAGGCGCACTTCCTCCCTCCTCTGTCTGGGGTAAGGTGGGGGGTAGAGAGAAGTTCATATGCATTGTGAGGGTGCAGTTCGGGCACTTAGTCTCTAAAAGGTTCATCATCACTTGCCTATAGCCATACAGCCAATATATGTCCAAGATGGGACCTGAATCCAGGTCTTCCTGGCTTCAAGATCAGATATCTAATGACTACATCATGGTGCCTCCTACATAGGATTGCCAATCTATAACACATATGTACCCTAGATTTTGTGATATCAGATTTTAAAGGGTTCAGAAAACAGAATCACTATCCCACGGACTAAAATTCTACAAGGGAAGTCAATCCAGGAGGCTAGGAAACATTCAAGAATGGAATTCTAAAGATACAAGAGAAACAATTTCTTCCAAGAGGAAAAAAAAGGAATTTTCTAAAGGAATGGATATGTATATACAAGGAGTGGAAAGTAAGAGGCAGAGGTAGGGGCAGATAATGGAAGATAACTATGAAAGTATGATATATTCTTTTTAAAAAGAGTATCTGAATATTATCTATATTAGCTAGTAAAGCTTTATATGGTGCCTTAAAATTTCCAAAGTACTTTAGATATGTTATTTCATTATAAGTTATCTTTCATTTGATCCATTCATTTATTTTAAGATTCTGTTAAGATATTGTGCTATTTTAGTGCACTTAAAATATAGATTTACCAAAAAAAAGTAAAATTTAAATTTAAAAAGAGCATCAGAAGCACTTAACATAAGAATGAGCTGATCCTTGGGAGGTATACCAAAGACAACAAGTATAGGGGCTTTTGAATTAAATTGGGGAGGGGTGAGAGGATCAGAGACAGAAAATGACTATTACATGGGTTGAATGAGACAAAAAAAAAAGATTAGCCTATGGGGAAAGCACTGATAAATTTCCATTTTGCCTTCCACTGCTAAGCATGGCAATCTTTGTTACAGAAAGGATAGAACAAAAACTGGTTAATGACCTACCTTTGCCATTCTTTGTATCCCAGTACTTAGCACAATGCATGGTGAATAATGAGCACGTAATAAATGTTTGGTGACTGACAAAGAAGATAAGTAGAAACAGAGTCAGAAATCACTTAATTATCCTCAATGAGATGTCAAATCACCAGATATGCTAGATACAAATTTAATGAAAAAGCTGGTGGGTGTGATTTCAGTGATCCTTTAAATATTGTGGAGAACAGAAGGGCCACAAACTGAATAGGAAGAAATACTGTCTTGCTCTTCAAAAATGGAAAGAAAATGGAATCTTCAAAGTAAGGGTCAGTGAGCCTGGTTTTTATCCAAATTGTTTCATCACTTCTTACAAGGATAGCTAGCAAATATCTAGACAAAGAAGTTATCAATTAGTCAGTCAATCAATTTATTATATATATTATATATATATACATAAATCAGTCATTTATTAATATTCTACTACTTGCCAAGGACTAGGGTTATACATTTTTAAAATGAAGCAATTCCTTTTAAAAAGCAGAAAAGTGCTTCATCAAAAACAGGCCATGCCCGATATGGCAGTAAAGGAAAATGGCAAATGTTGGAGGGGATGTGGCAAAATTGGGACACTAATAAACTATTAGTGGAGTTGTGAATTGGTCCCACCATTCAGGAGGGCAATTTGGAACTATGTGTAAAGGGCTTTAAAAGGATGACTTTGATCCAGCCATACCACTTCTGGGTTTCTACCCCAAAGAGATAATAAGGAAAAAGTCTTGTATGAAAATATTTATAGCTACACTCTTTGTGATGGCAAAAAAATGGAAAATGATGGGGTGTCCATTGATTAGGGAATGGCTGGATAAATTGTGGTATATGTTGGTGATGGAATACTATTGTACTGAAAGGAATAATGAACTGGAGGATTTCATGTGAACTGGAACGACCTCCAGGAATTGATGTAGAGAGAAAGGAGCAGAAGCAGAACATTGTACACAGAGGTTGATAATTATGGTAGAATTGAATGTAATAGACTTTTCTACTAGCAGCAATACAATGGCCCAGGACAATCCAGAGGAATTTATGAGAAAGAACACTATCCACATCCAGAGAAAGAACTATGGGACAGAAATGCAGAATAAAAACATGTGATTGATCATGTGGTTTGCTGGGATTATGATTTTGCTTTTGATTAAAAGGTCACTCTTCTGTAAATATTAATAACATGGAAATTGGTTTTGAACAATGATACATGTACGGAATTGCTTGTCAGCTTGGGGAGGGGAATGGCAAGAGGGAAGGGAAAATCATGAATCATATAACCATAGAAAAATGTTCTAAATATATATATATATATATATATATTTTTTTTTAAAAAAAACAGGCCATGCAACACAACCACTTTATCTTTTGGACAGGTTTGCAAGACTTGACTTGTTCATAGAGATATGTCTTTTTATAGCTCTTCTTTAGAGCTAAGTTTGTTGTTTATAATCTTGCAGTGTATATTTTCATCTATCCCTAAGTATACTTCTCAAAAATGCAAATGATAGAAAGCTAAACAGAATAACTGGTACCCTGATTGATGGAGTAAGGATCCAAAAAGATCTTGACAAGTTAGAACACAGGTATATGAAATTTAGTAAGGTTAAATATAAAGTCTTACACGGGTTCAAAAAGTCAATTTCATAAGCACAAGACAGATTTGTTATAATTATATAGCAATTGATCTGAAAAAAGATCATGGCATTCCAGTATACAGTGAGTTTAATATGAGTTAACTAAAAAGCTAATAGAATCTTAGTGTGCACTGAGACCTGTGATTCAGAGCTAGAGAGGTGATAATACTCTGGTCAAGTAGGTCCATGTTTGGACTACTCTGGATACCATATGAATAATCAAGAAAGCATTCACAGGAGAAAAATGGCCTAACTAGATTCAAGATATGGTCAAAAGTCATTATATGCCACATGAAAGTTTGGTTGAAGGAACTTATTATGCTCATCTTTCTCTCTAGGGAAAAAATAAAATTTAAAACATTTAAATTAAAAAAAAATTTATAGGGTAGGCAGGGCAAGGTATGAGAGCTGTCATGGAAAAGTATGAGACTTTTTTATTATTTTTCCATAGAGGGTAGAATTAAGAACAATGACTAGAAAATTCAGAGGAAGATTTTACTCAATATGAGGGGAAATTTTTCTTTATTATGACAATCTCAAAGTATAATGAACTTCTTTAGGTTTTCAGTTAACGATTGGATGACCACTTGTTAGTTATACTGCAGAATGGATTCTTGTTCAAGTAAGGGCTGAACTAAATGACCTTTAGGGTTGGACTTTATGTTGGCATTATCAATAGTTTTAGCTCTATTGCAGCTTAGCATGCCCTGTAATCCTTACATGCTTAATTTGCCTTTTGAATGAAAGATTGAAGAAATTAATAAAAAAGGAATAATGCCCACATATAATTACCAAAAAAATTATTATACTATTAAGAAATATACAAAAAAATCAAATCAATAGCAGCCATTTTAAGATTTAAGGTGTTCTTAGTTTCAGAAATCTTAAAAGTTCCTAGTAGGAACGACCTCCAGGAAGTGATGCAGAGCAAGAGGAGCAGAACCAGGAGAACATTGTACACAGAGACTGATACACTGTGGTATAATCGAACGTAATGGACTTCTCCATTAGTAGCCATGTAATGTCCCTGAACAATCTGCAGGGATCTAGGAGAAAAAACACTATTCATAAGCAGAGGACAAACTGTGGGAGTAGAAACACCGAGGAAAAGCAACTGCCCAACTATAGCAGTTGAGGGGACATGACAGAGGAGAGACTCTAAACGAACACTCTAATGCAAATACTAACAACATGACAATGGGTTCGAATCAAGAACGCATGTGATACCCAGTGGAATCATGTGTCAGCTATGGGGGTTGGGGGGAGGAAAAGAAAATGATCTTTGTCTTTAATGAATAATGCTTGGAAATGATAAAATAAAATATTATTTAAAAAAAGAATATAAAAAAAAGTTCCTAGTAGTAAATCATCATCTAAGTGTTTCAAACAATCATTTCATTCTTGACAAGTTTATTTATGAAATGTTTGAAAGTGACACCATGACTAGAGTCCCTTAGCATAAAAATAGATGAGTATTTTTAGAATGCTTTCTGCAGTAACATTTGGTTCCTTGAAATGGTTCCATGATCTACATATTTAAGAAGGAAATTTGAGGCAAAGTTAGGTGAAGGGACTTATCTAAGGTGTCTCACCAAACTGGAATTAGGAATCAAAGATTCAGCCCAAGGATTAGTTAGATATTAGTCCTCCAGAGTTGTTTTTGTTTTTGCTTTTCTAAACTCTCTCTTTACATTAAAGAATGAAGGTATTGGAAAATATGTTATGTAATAATATATGTACAAACTATCATATTAGTGGTCTTCCTGGAGAATATGGTAGGTTGGGAGGGAGAAGAAAAAAAGAATAAGAGATTTTGGGACATAACTAACATGAGAATTTATTTCTGTTGGATAAAAAAAATTATAATTTATTATATATTTATAACAAATCTTATGTATTATATTATTGTTATGTTCAATATTATATGTTATATATAAAAAAATAAAAATTAATAGTAATTCAAACAAAAAAAAAGAATGAAGCTATTGGGAATAGCAATTAAAGAAGAGAATGTTCATATTTTCTTTTGTTTTTCAAACAAAGCCAAAATCCTAGTAGTGATAGTTTTACTTCTCTATAGGGTTACTATTCTACTGTTGTAACTTATGGGTTACAATATTCCCTGTCATTTGGGCTGGGCAAATGTCTGGAAAATATTCATTGTTCAAATTGTCATGAACTGTACCTGATCAAACATCTGTTTCCAAACAACAGGAGGAAACACCTGCAAGCACATTAATGTATTCTGCCAAGGGGGCATCCTTTTTCAGACCCTGTTATCAAATCCCTCCAACTAGGAGATAGCAAGTTATCATGGAAACAGATGTTCTTTTCCAGATGGTTTTAGACCAGCTCCTAATGGAAGGGAGCTTTATGAGGGATTATCATAGATTATTTGGTTTGTGGAATGTTTCAGCCCAAAATTGCTAAGATTTAAAAAATACTAATTATAAATTATTTAATATGAATAATTATTATCATAGTTAATGTTTCCATATGTTTACTATGTGCTAGGCACTTTGCTAAACACTTAACAATTAATATATTATTTAATCTTCATAACAACCCTGGGATTATTATTATTTTTATTATTATTTTATTATTTATTATTATTATTATCATCCTCATTTTACTGAAGAAATGATGCAAATAGATACTATGTGACTTCCCCAAGGTCACACAGCTAGTAAGTGTCTGAAGTCAGATTTGACTCAAGGTCTTTTAGACTCCAGACTGAGCTCTTTATCCACTGCACACCAAGCTATATGCTAACTGCCATATAGCAAGTAACTAATAACAAAGACCTTATGAACAAAGCTTTCTTTCCCATGGCAACTAAGTAGCACAGCTGATTGAGCACTGGACATGGAGTCAAGAAAACCTAAAGCCAAATCCTACCTCAATTACTTAGTAACTCTGCAATCCTGGGCAAATCTTAGCCTCTTTCAGCCTCATTTTCTTTATCTAGAGCTGTGGTGGCAAGTCTATGGCACGCATGCCAGAGAAGACACTCGGAGTCCTCTCTCTGGGCACATTTGCTTTCACCCCAGCACAGATTTTGTCAGAGTTTGTTACTAGAAAGTCAGAGGGATGCGAAGCCAGACTGGTCCCCTCCCCACTCCATGTGCACTTGAAGTCATTTCTCACATCACCTGTCCCTCCAAAAGGTTACCATCATTGATCTAGAAAATGAAACGCTATAATAATAGTAACACCTACCTCAAAGGATTGTGTGAGGTACAAAAGAGATCATATCTGTAACTGCTTTGTAAAACCTAAAGTGCTACGAAAATTTATTATTATCATCACACCAACTCAGCCACTGATTGTCTAAATAAATTTGAACAGTGTGGCATGGCATAGAAAAAGGCTATCTTGGTCTTGGGTTGCATTAAGAGATAAAAGTGTATAAAATGAGGGCAGTGAAATTCCAAACAGTCAATATTCAGAGTATTTTGTCTCATCCATATGGAGTTTTATGTTCAAATTTGTTCTCTATATTGTGGCAAGACAGTGACAAATTGGAATGCATAGGGAGAAAATGACCAGAGTCATGAGGGGACTCAAAACAATTTTGTCAGAAGACTAATGGAAGAAGGAACATAATATGTTTATCCTAGAAAAAAGAAGGCTTGAGAGGAATATGACATTTGGCTATTGAATGGCTGTTACATGAAAGAGGTTTGTTCTCTTTGCTTCCAGGAGACAGAACTAGGAACAAGTTATAGAGAAGCAGAATTAGCTTTGACATAAGGAAAATCTTCCTAACAAGAAGATCTATACAAAAAAATGAACCAGGCTGCCTTAGAGGTAGAGGCTTCCCCTTGATTGGAAGCAGTTAGGATGACTACTTGAAGGGATGTTTTAAAGGAGATTGCTGTTCAGGTACCAGTCAGTGTTTGGTGGAGCTTGCAAATTCTGGGATTATGGGAATGTCAGCTTTTAATAGTTTATCTGCTGCATGCATTCAGGAACAGGAGTGCTTGAGGAGTCAAATGAATATTTGGATGATGATTCAATATCCACAATGTGAACATTTATTAAGCATCTCCTGTATTCAAAACCTCAATTTTCAGTTGAGCAGTGAAGGAAGTGTTAAGATATATTACCCCTGAGATCGTGGGGTTTACAATCTAGTAAATCATAATAGTGATGATAGTCTTCATCTCTGAAAGATTAAGCCTGTGATGTTAATTAAGGTATTTACAAGGAGATTACTTCTATTTGGAAAAAGATTCTAATCTTTCAAATAAGCTTTCAAATGATGGGCTAAACTTTCTGCTTTAAAAAATGTTGTATTTTTGTCCAGTTTTATTAATGTTTTCTTTTAGAATGAATCTCCTTATGTCATCCAGACTGGAAGTATAGCAATCATTCATGGTCCTGATCCCAATATTATGGGCACCGAAGTTTTGACCTGAGCCAGGATTCCCCTCCTTAGACAATCTGTTGGTCTTATGCCCCAAGCATTCATCAAGCTGGTGCTGGACTTAAGTGGACACCCAACTGGCTGTAGAGTTTAGAGTTAGAGTTTAGAACTCCTCAACTCAAGCTGTCTACCAGCCTCAGCCTCTCCAACTACAGAGATTACATGAGAATGCTGCCACACCTAGTTAATGCCTTTTGCTTTTATATCACATCAAACCCTTGCCCTTTCTCCTACCCAGCAAACATTTTTGTAAAGCAAAACATAAAGCACATACACAGTTCAGCCAAACCAACCAACACATCAGTAGTGTCTGACAGCACTTATATTGTACTCCTATATTCTCTCACCTCCTCAATAAAAGGAGAGAGATTATAAGCTTTGTTACTAATGACCACATGGACAAAACACAAGTTTTATCCCTACTATTCTAGAGAGAAAGGCAGTGGTATTAGGTGACCAAGAGGCTGCCTGTTGGTGAATATTACAAAGAAATAAGCATCAATTTCAATCAACATAAACTAAAAGCATTTTAAACCCTGATTGCTTTTTCCATATGCTCTAAGAAAAGCCATGATTCCAAACCTAGGAACCATCTTTCTCTCTCTCTCTCTCTCTCTCCCTCTCTCTCTCTCTCTCTCATCTATAAATGTTTTCATTTTTTCATTCCTCACATTCATCTAAGTAGACAGTACTTACTGGAAACTCTCCCATCCAATTAGATAGGTACCTGCTCTGTAAGTTTATATATGTGTTCCGAGGTTAAGTGATTTGTTTATCATCATAGAGTCATTATGTGTCAGAAGCAGGTTGTTGTTCAGTCATTTCAGTTGTGTCCCACTCTTCCTGACTCCATTTGTGATTTGTTTTGGCAAAGATACTGGAATAGTTTGCCATTTTCTTCTCCAGCTCATCTTACAGATGAGGAAACTAAGGCAAATGGGGTTAAGTGACTTGTCCAGAATCATGCAGCAAGAACTATCTGATGCTAGATTTGAATTCAGATCTTGGCTCTATGCCAAACACTCTATCCACTGTGCCACCTAGTCTGAACCCACTTCCTGTCTTTCAGATAAGTCTTCTATCCACTAGATGACAATTGCCTTCCTGGAAACATATCTTGTACAAAAGATGTCATTGATACTAATGCGTGCATACATACATATCAGAGAACAAAATATTCAATAATAATATATAATTAACAGATAGTAACATCCATCCATCCATTAAGTACAAATCCAGGGTAGATAAGTTTAGAATCTATGGGTGAGTAAAAGTCTAGACATTTCTGTGAGGACTATATTAGCAAGTATATCATGACATATGGGGAATATTTGAAAGAACTGGTAATGCATGTTCAGACTTAGCTTGAATCCGTAACTGATTAATTCTCTGTAAGCTTGTCCATGATAGCAACTGGTAGAAAGGAAAAGTTTCTAATGATGAAGAAGGGAGGAAGAGAACAAGCATTCTAAGGAACTATAATGTTCCAAACATGGTGATAAGCACTTAAAAATATGATCTCATTTGATCCAAATAACAACTATTCAAGGTAGGTTTCTATTCCCTTTTTATAGTTGAGGAAACGGAGGCAGATAGCAATAACATGAATTGCCCAGGGTCACACATCTAGCAAATATCTGAGTCCTGATTTGAATTCTGGTCTTCAAGAGTCTAGAACCAGCATTGTATTCTCTGTACCATCTAGTGGTCTTACACCTACTTTTGTAATTAATCAATAAGCATTTAAGTCCCTTCTAAGCACCAAGCACCGCGCTAAAAGCACCATGAAACAAATGGAACAGTCCCTGTTCTCAAAGAACTTTTTATTACAAAGGAGACAGTATGTTCATATTCTGATACATACAAAATGAATT
Organism: Monodelphis domestica; assembly: GCF_027887165.1. Taxonomy (NCBI): domain Eukaryota; kingdom Metazoa; phylum Chordata; class Mammalia; order Didelphimorphia; family Didelphidae; genus Monodelphis; species Monodelphis domestica. The sequence continues at coordinate 378,258,941 of NC_077228.1, read as the reverse complement.
CAAGGTGGTTTGGGGAGGAAGGCTGGGGTAAATAAGAAAGGCCAAATGCAGAAGAGACTAAATTTTGAAGAAAACCAGGGATTCCAAACAGTGAAAGTATAAAGGGAGATGATTCTAGCTATTTAAATAGCCTTATTACTGGGGGGTGGGGAATGTGGAGGAAACTACATTTAGTGTTGAGGAAGGACAAGAAAAAATGAAAAATATTTGAAAGGAAACTTTCTACCATTGGAATTCCCATAATTGCATTGTTTTGAAAATGTTTTGTTTATGTAGAGAGACCTATCAAAACAGTTGGGTAGGAGACTCCCACACCTTGAATGCAAATCCATCTCCATTTATGTGTTATATTACATCATATTATATTATGTCATATCTTGCCATATATTTTATATATAATAACACATCATATCAGATATTATATCATAACATATATTTAATGGTATTATGCTATATCATATGATATGATTTAATTTCAAATTTTGTTATACTTTATATTATTTTCAAATTTGTTCCTTCAACCAAAGAGAAAAAGTGATGTTATTCTTTCTTGGAATATTAGAAATCGTAGCAAAATTGTCTCTAAAATATAATCTGATATATATCAATATGTACTTTATATACAATATATGAGCATAAAAGTTTGCTTATAAGTTCAAGATGTCTTAGGCACAAGTTGGAATAGCAAATCTATGGTTACCCAATTAGCATGTGTCAGAGGAAGAGGGAAAGGGAAGAAAGGAAGGAAAAGGAAGAAAGGAAACAAGTACTTATTAAATATCTACGATGTTCCAGGAATGCTTTATAAGTATTATTTCATTTGATCTGCACAGTAATCCTAATAGGTAGGTGCTGCTAATAGATCCTCATTTTACAGTTGAGAATAGTAAGGCAGATGGTATTTAAATGACATGCCTAGGGTCATACTGTTAGTAAGTTCAAATTTGAGCTTGTGTCTTCCTGACGTCATGTCCAGAATTCTATCAATTATATCATGAATGAACGAATGAATAAAAAATAATATAATAATAAATAATAATAAAGCTTTTATTAAGTGTCTACTATCTATAGAACAAGATGATCAGTATTAGGAATACAAATAGAAAAATACATCAGTCCCTGACTTCAAAGAGCTCACACTCTGATGGGAGAGGTAACTGCAAGTTCAGAGGGAAAGTACCAGTGATTCTTAGGTTGCATCAACAAAACAAATGGCCATGCATCATTTTAACAGGCTTTTATGCTAATAAAATCATATCTATTTCTCATGATGAATAATATGAAAGGGTCAAGGATTTTGATGGTGAGAAACTTTAATTTCCAAATCTTCAGTAGCCATAGTTACTGAGAATATGTGGGTTATAGCAGCTGAAAAAACATTTGCCAGGTTGCACTTCTATAAGAGTTGATTGAAGAATATTCTTTCCTTTAAAACCTTTCCCACACATAATTCTTTACATGTTTCAGCATCCTTTTCAACTCGAAGAGCATGAGATAGAAGTTCAGTTGCTTGAATTTGCACATCTATAATTACTAGTAACAGTATTTTCTCCATATAATTGTGATAGTTTTCATTTCTTCCTTTGAAAACTATTGATCTGATCCATTATCTATTAGGGACTAGCTTTTGCCCTTACATATTCATGTTAATTCTATATGAATAAAAATAATCCAGATAATTATGAGATATTACTTACAAAAACTTCCCCAATTTAATAGTTTGTCTTTTTATTCTAGAGGCATTGATTTTGTTTGTGCAAAAAGCTTTTTAAAAATTTTTGACATTGAAATTGTCTATGTTAAATTTTGTGATAACCTTTTTTTAATCTTCCCATAATCATAGATATGTTACTCCTTTTTTAATATATGATCATATATTTAGATTAATTATATACATAAAATTTATTATGATATGTAATATAGTTTACTGGTCTAAACTTCCTACCAAATTCCAAATTGTCTTTTTATCAAATAGAGTCCTTGTTCCAACTAATTGTACACTTGGGTTTATTAAAGACTAGACTTTTGTCTCCAATTGCTTCTGGGTCTTGATTATCTAGTCTGTTTTGATATTCATGCTTTTTCTTCTTCTCAGAGACATTCTAAAATTAATCCAAAAATAAATTTATTTTACTACCAGTTGGATTATTTCAAATGTTCTATCTTTTCAACCCAGTGAATATAAATTTCTTTGTAAACCATAAAGTCATAACAAGAAGGTCAACTATTATTTTTACCCAAAAATATGGGTCTTGAAAAAGACATTTTCTTTGGGACTACTTTCTAATTACTAAATAGCCCCTACTGAAATGACACAAATATGTAATTGTCCTGTCACTGAAGAATTAATTTTAAAGTCATTACTACCAGAATGTGACCTTTTTACTTCAAAAGAACTAGAGAAATAGCTAGAGATAATAAAAAATTACATAAAATATGAGTAGAATTTGGTAAGATAAAATGGGAGGGGAGGGAACATAGAATTATTATGTTGGTTTATCTTGTTTTGTGAGGCATCACAGCTGAGGAAGAAGTGAAAATTCAGGGTCATAGAAAGTACCAAGGAGAGAAAAGGTATAGAGATGCTATGAGGGAAGATTATGGTGCAATGGAAAATGGAACTTGAAAGGCTAAACTCAGACTTATGAGATGAGATTAGATTTTGACTCTACTACTTTGTTGTTCATTCATTCCAGCTACAGCCAATTCTGTACTACCCTATTTTGGGGTTTTCTTAGCAAAGATGCTGGAAAGGTTTGCCATTTTGTCTTTAGCACATTTTATAGATAAGGAAACTGAGGCAAAGAGGGATAAGTGACTTGGCTGTGGTCACACAGCTAGTAAATTTCTAAAGCCAGATTTGAACTCAGGAATATGAGTTTTTCTGACTCAAAGCCCAGCACCCTATTCACTGTATCACCTAGCTGCCCAATTGACCTGTGTCAATTTAATCTCGCTGGTCCTTAGTTTCCTCATGTGTAAAAAGGAGGATAGTCTAGATTATCTCTAAGGTCCCTTGCAGCACTAGATCTATGATCCAATGTTATAAATCTAACTATAAGTAAATCTGAAGCTCTGACTTTGTTTTTAGTTTTCTTATTCTACAATCACCATAACTTCAAGATAAAAACATCATTCTCAAGAATGACTCATCTATTAAAATCTGACCTGTACTTTTAGTACAGTACTTGAAACTGCTATAAATTGTGAAATAAGTTTATTTACAAAGTTGTATTTTTAAAAATTGAAAAATATAACCCTGAAATGTAATGGATCTCTTGGCCAAAGACTAGAAACAAAGAGAGGAGGAGACTGTGAAGAAAACCATGTACCCAACACTCAGGATAAATTCAAGCCATGAGTGTGCAGCGATTCATTCAATCTTAAGAGAGTCTTTCTGACTGCTCTGCACTGGTTCAAATTTTCTAGATCTAGGCAAACTGGCCTGGATCTATAAAACAGCACCAAACAGATCACCATCCCCAAAGAAAGAAGGAATCCACCCCCCAAGACAGCACCTCTTAAATTCTAGCCTTTACTCTAGCAGTCATGTATGTGGGGTACAGGAAGGACTAGCACCTCTAGTATGAGGGATTCCTGAGCCATATTCAGGGCTGCTTATCCACCTTTGGAGTCCGCCTGTCACCCAATTCTCAACTGTGGCTCTAAGAAGTAGACCACCAAAGTAAAAAACATCTGGACAAACAGGCTAAATCAGGTTGAGGGGTACTAACAGGCCTCAAATGCTATCATCAGTGAGTTAGGGGATATGTACCCCTAGCATAAGACTTCCTCTGGCAGAATGGTCAAATAAGAATAATTTGTTTCAATTATAGCCAAGAAGGTGGTGGAAGCAGGTGTCATAAAGTGCTTAGAACTTGGTCAGGCACTGGAGATACCAAGGTCATACACTGCATCCTGAGCCATAACCAGTCATTCTGACTTTTGTCACCATTAGACTTCAGTGACTCTGGAAGAGAATGAGTCTAAGGACTTTATGCAATTCTACCTCACTTAAATACAACTCACACTCAAATCAAATCACTGTTGTTGTTTTTTTTAATGAAGGACAAACAAAAGCAATGATCCAACAGTATCCTTCTCTCCTCTCTTGCCCCATTTTTATAGCAGCCTTCTATTTAAAGTATATAAATTATTTTGTTACAATCTGAGTGAATTGTCAGGGAATGAGCTATATTCAAATTTGTTCTTTTTTTAAATTTTGTTTTGATAAATTACTTAATCTCTTTTGTTTTTATATAGCCTACATCACCCAATATATACCTACCCATTACAACTTCTGGAGATTTTCCCCTTATAACAAAGACAAAAAAAAAGAATGGAAGAAAACAGTTTGACAAGGCAAATGAACAAATTAACCAAATCCAACATTATATTCAGTTCTATACCCATACCTCCCCACCTCTATTAAAAAGGAAGGGGTGAAGTTTTATTATTCTTCTTTGGTACTGAACTTGTTCATTATAATTTCACAGCATTCAGTTGTTAATGTTTTGTTGCTATTATACTTTCATTCATGTTTTTGTAAGAAATGTATTATATTGTTTCTCGGGTTCTGCTTATTTCACTTTGTATCAGGGTTCTATTATGTGTTCTATTTCTTCTCTCTATACACCATATAAATTGTTTCTTTCTGTGTGATATTTGATTATAATACAGACAAGTTCCTTAACCTCTTGGTGCTCCAGGTAGCTAAGACTATAAATTGAAGAGATTTCTGACTTGTATTGATATAGAGAGATTCCTGTTCTAATTAAATCATAGTTACTAGTATTATCCCTATTCTGCATTCACATGCTATATATAATTTGTTCAGCATTCCTTAATATTTGAGCATCAATTTGTATTAGAGCCTCTTCTTTGACATAAAGTTCTATATTTGGCTGTATATGAAACTTTTCTTCTTATCCTTAACTTCTTTCGGCTATATGCAATGAAATGGGCTTCCTCAATGGAAGATGATAGACATTTTAGTTATTTTCTTAGCATAATTCCTAATCACTTTCCAGAATGGGTGGAATAACTCACAGCTCTACCAACACTGCATCAGTTTTCCTACCTTTCTACAACCCTTACAACATTGACCATCTATGGTCATCTTTGCCATTTTAGTAGTTGTAAAGTGAAACCTCAGAGTTGCTCTACTTTGCCTTTCTTGTATTATTAGTGATTTTTAGCAATCTTTCATAAGGTTGTTAACATTTTTGTGATTTTTCTTTTGAGAATTATTTATCCATATCTTCCATTGGGAAATGTACTCATTAAGATAAAGAATTGTCAGTTCAACTTGACCTCTTTCCAATCCTTTTTTTAACTACATTGCAGCCAGCTTCCCTTTACTGTCTCCTTCTTTGTTAGTTTACCCTTACAATGTACATTCCAATCCAATACCAGATCTGCTTCTCTTAGCTTCCCCAGCTCCTAAAGAAATAAATAGAAATGCCCTTCTGCATAGCTTTCAGGTACCCTTGTACCCTTCACTCCCTTCTCAAGTTTAAAGAATGCTCTTTGCGGTTAACATAACCCTCATTGAATTTACCACCCTGAACCTTGCCTACAGATTTTCCTAAAATTCAATCTCTATATTTGGACAAAGACTACTCCTAATAGTTATCTGGAGCTTTCTAAGACCATCCTTTGCAGTTCTTTAAACTCTCCAAATATCCTTTACATCTAGAGACTAATTAGGTGTTATCTTATTACATATCTGTTTTTTAGGGGTTTTTCTATTTAAAATTTCATGTATTTATGTTTTGGCTTCAAATATCAAAAGCTATTTGAAGGCAGAGTCTGTCTTTAGAATTTTATATATCCTCCTTGAGCTTATCTACTATGTTAAAGGTAGGTAGATGATCCAGCGGATAGAGCATCAAATTTAGAGATGGGAAAAATTCAGTACAAATCTGGTTTCAGATATTTATTAGTTGTGTGACCTTCAGCAGGTCACACAACTAATAAATAAAAAAAGTCAATTCCCACAACTATATAATGGTGATAATAATAGCATCTACTACCTATGGCTTTTGTGCAGGTCAAATGGGATAATAAGTATTATTAATAGGATAAGTATGCACCTGCCACAATACCTGAAAAGTAGTAAGTGCTATAAAAATACTTAAATATTTTTATTCCCTTCCCTCTTGCAACTTAATTCACACACACATGCACACACAAAACGTTATTGCATTTCACTTATTTTTGTCCCCCAACAAAGTAAGACTATTCCTAAACTGAGCTGTAATTTTGGATTAGAACTCTGTTGGCAGGGTGTATCCCATTCTGGACATATTTCCCGGGTGGTAGACTGAACCAGTATAATGCAAGATGGAGGAGAAGGGTAAAGTTCTATATTAATGAGTCTTATCAGTATTACTGCTGTCTCTGTTGGAAAATGCCAGAGAATAATGGAAAACTAAAGTAAGAATACACTAAATTTTTATCTTGAATTTTATCATTACAGCTAATAGAAAAAAATGTTTTTAAGCACAATTTGAACTATTTTTCCTCCTATCTCATTTCTAGATAAGCCCGATTTCTTGTGCCTAGTAAAGTCCAGAAAGTAAATAGAGACTCTTCATGAAATTTTTCTAGCTCATAAAATGAAGCAAAAACAACAAAAATTATAATCAGGGTGGCAAATGAATTGAGAAGAATGAGTTTCAATCTGTCTGTACCACTAACTCAAAGTATGACTCTGGGCAAGTCATTCAACATCTCTAAGTCTCAGGTTCTTTCTATTTAAAAGATGAATTCTCATCTAAATAATTTTTTAAATCCCTTCCAAAAGACTTGGCACTGAGCACCTAGAAGATCTTGTACCAATATTCATTGATTTAAATAAAATAACACTTATATGGCCCCTTAATTTGCAAAAATCTTTTACATAAAATATTATAGGATTGTATATTTAGAGCTAAAAGGAATCTCAGAAGTCATCTATTCTACTTCTTTCATTTTACAGCTGAGAAAACTGAGATGTGAGACTTGAATTCAGGTTTTAAGGTCAGCTCTCTTTCCACTAAGTAATACTACAATCTCAAATTAAGTATATCCTAAATCAAGTTTATACAGTAGGACCTTGTTTTATGCAGATTCAGCATATGCAAAATCACATATACATGACTGGTGATAAAAAAAAAGCCAGAAAATACGTAAAATAAATATCTTTAATACATGCTAAATCTGCACCATTTTCCCAAGGAGCATAAAGTTTTGCAACAGGTCAACCAATCTCACTCATCCTCACTCTGAGTAGTGTTAGTGAATCATTACATTTTTTTACATCAAACATTAGCTCTCCCATCAATCTTCGTCCAGAGTTCTTACTTGTAATAAGTTGCCCGTCTTTTTTTTCCCTTAACACTATTTAGTTATTAATAGTGGTCTCAAATTACCAAAGAGTAATGATGCCAGTAGCTCTGATAAACCTAATAAAAGTCATCATCCAGGTATGTTCATTTAAGGAATACTTAATGATATTTGCTATCATGCACAATTTTCAACTAATGCAAGAGGTCTTGGAATGTATTGGTCATACAAAACAAGATTGTACTGAAATCTCCACTATTGACTGCACTTTTTATTCTGATTTTATTATTTTCTGTTTGTGGCATCTTGTCCCCTATGACTAAAGTATTCAGTTTATCCATTTTTTAAACATAATACAATTTTAATATTCATTTTCATTCATTAATATTCATTTTCTGATTGAATTTTGTAATTTATGTTCTTTCTCTCCCTTCCATCTTCTACCCTCCCCAAGAAGGCATTTGATATAACATAGGCTATACATATATTATCCTATAATACATATTTCCCTGTTTGTCATGTTATGAAAGAAGACATAAATTGCTTACACTAAAGAAAATTTCCCAAAAGAAATTAATGGTATGTTTGAGTTTATCTTTAAAGCATTCCTTCCTCTACCTTCTCATATGTATTCAATTAATAGTTCCACTCAGACCTATTTCTGCAACAATTATGAAAGTCTTCTTATAGATATTCCTGACTTCTTGAAACTTCTGGTCATGTCACTCTTCTGCAATTCATTCATTCATGCATTCATTCATTCATTCATGAACAAATAAGTAAATAAGTTGATAGATGGCTGGAGAAAATACATATATGATATACAAAATAAATGAATAATTAGATTAATGGATGAATTAAATAAATAAATAAAGCTGAATTAAATAAAGAAAGAAAGGATGGATAGATAGATAGATAGATAGATAGATAGATAGATAGATAGATAGACAGATAGATTTTTTTATGGTTTCATGGTATATAAGCATCGATGCAACCTGTCAAACATTTTCCCATACTGATCTTATTTCACAGTTTTTCTAAAGCCTTCTATAATTGAGATAAGATGGATTATTTTCTGTTTCCTGAACATTCTCTGAACTTCCCCACCTCTCTTTCTTTGTTTCATGCAATTGTCTTTGCTTGAAATATCCTCTTGTTGAATTCCTACCAATTAAATGCTTCTGATTCCATGAAGCAATCTCAGATCCTTCTTAATGACCTTCCCCCTCAGACCTCACACAACTCCTTTTTTTTAATGACTTCAATACATTTATCTTGTAATATTACTTAGCAGATTATCTTTCTTTGCTTTATGCCCCAATGGCAGAAGTGTCTAACAAAAACTTTTGATACCCCATGCTTTGATGGTAAAATATTTAATAACTGATTCTTTGAGGGGGAAAATTCAAATGATACTTTTAAATTTAGCCTACATTATTGGAATTTTCTCCATCACTTTCTGAAGTCTAAACAATTAACACAACTATAAATCATGTCTTGGTTTGTAGCATTTGTGGATTTCCAAGGTATAAATGATCACCCCGAAAACTAAACAATTGATTTGAGCAGTCATATCACACCCTTGATAGTACCTAGCCTTTCCCACTTATAACACCTAGTAGAATATTCTGGGCCCGTTATATAACTAACAAATTATTGTTGAATGAATGAGTGAAACCTGAGACATTCAATGAAAAGAAATATATGAGGAGTCTCAAGATAGAAATAGCTCCCTCTGTAAACTAAGAGGTCAGGGAAATGTGGCCAACTAAAGATTAGTAGCAGTTTGGTATGTTAGAATAAACACTAGAACCAGAAGGTATAGATTCTAATTCAGTCCTATCTATACCTAAGTGTGAGTCTGGGCAAGTCATAGCTGCTCTAAGGCTTAGCTTTCATCTCTATAGAATGAAGGAATTGAACAAGATGATTTGTAAATTCTTCAGTAGCTGTAAAATATGAAATATGAAATAATCAGACAAAATGCTGCTTTCAAGCATGCACATACACTTTTTATTTATTTTATTTATTTATTTAGAACATTTTCCCATGGTTAAAAGATTCATGTTCTTTCCCTCTCCTCCTCCCACCCCCCTCTCGTAGCTGATATGCAATTCCACTGGGCTTAACATGTGTCATTGATCAGGACCTAAGTCCATATTGTTAATATTTGTATTAGGGTGATCGCTTAGAGTCTAATTCCCCAATCATATCCCCATTGACCCATGTGATCAAGCAGTTGTTTTTCATCTGTGTTTCTATTCTCACAGTTCTTTCTCTGGATGTGGATGTCTTGGATCATTAAATCGGATCACACACACTTTTTAGCTGCTGGAGATTGATGTGTTCAGAGAATCAAATAGTAGTGGAAAATTAAACTTCCAAATCTGGTGACAAGGAAAGATGTGTCCTGAATGGGTTTTTCCAAGACGATGTTTAAATTGAAAGTGAGACACTGTTGACAGAAAAAGGTTCCTCTCATCCTATAGAAATTATTACAGAAGTCTAGACCCAGACCTGGATGAAAGCTCAAAGGCTCTTATTTTTCATGTAAAGAAAATTAAAGACCAGGTTTCAAGTAAATGACTTGCCCACAAAAATATGTCACAAAAATATCAGTGAAAGAGATGGGATATGAACCCTATTACTCTAATTCCAGTGTTCTTTCCACTGTGGTGTCTCCCTACAGTCAAAGTCTATATTAAGATAATAGGCTTCATAACCCTGGAGTCAGAGAAAAAGTCACAGCTCACTTTTACAGTGTATGTGAGTGTATTTGTTTAATTTACAAAGCATTTTCCTAACAAGATAGACTTTTGTCGAAGCAGAGGGTGCAAGTTGTGTTAACCCTATTTTATAGATGAAAAAAACTGAGGCTTAGAAAAGATAATGAATTGCCCCAGGGTGACAAAGCAAATATGGCAAACTCATTAATGAAACCCAAGTCTTCTGACTCCTAGTCTCTCTGTCTCTTTTTCTGCCTCTGTTTCTCTTTGCCTCTGTCTCTCTCTCTGTCTTTCTCTGCGTCTCCTCTCTTTCCCTTTCTTTGTGTCTCTCTGTCTCTCTCTGTCTCTCTGTCTCCTCTCTTTCCCTTTCTTTGTGTCTCTCTGTCTCTCTCTGTCTCTCTGTCTCCTCTCTTTCTCTTTCTTTGTCTCTGTCTCTCTGTCTTTTTGTCTCTCTGCTTCTCTGTCTCTCTCTCTGTCTCTCTCTCTGTCTCATTCTCTCTGTCTCTTTCTCTCATAGGCACTTTGATTTAATTGGTGTTAAGTCCCCATAAGGAGCTTTCTCTTCCAATGTAAGCCAGCGCCTTCTCTGCAATTTACAGTCTTAGAGAATTACTGAGAGATTTAAGTCACCTGCCTGGGTCACTCAATCACTATTCTAACAGAGACAGAACTGGAATCCAGGTCTTCTTTCTTTCAAGGCCACCTCTCTCTTCACTGAGCTTTGCTGCCTTCCTACCTACAATCTACTGTCTATATTCAGAATTAATCTGTCACTCATCAAGGGATTTGGGCCAAATAATTTTGCCTTTCTCAGCTTTGGTCTTCTCTCATATGAGCCATAGCCTTACATGCAATGGGACTGACCCTCATAAGGAAATCATGGAGAACAAAAACATAAACAGAAATAATAACTGTAATAACGATTGTTATTCCTCGCTTTGCCATTGAGTCAGAACCTTATTAATTGGCAAAAGATGACATATTCACTGGAATTGTACATGGGATGACAGAAAGAATGTTGGCTTTGGAATCAAAAGTCCTGGGCTTGGACCTTCCACCAAAGTGGCCCTGGGCAAAAGACTCCAGCTCCCCAGGACTTAGTTTCTTCACCTATTAAATGAGAGGGTGGAACTAGCTGACTTCTCATGCCCTTCTAGTTCTAAAATGATGATCTCACTTTCACTAGTTGCTTTCAGATCCAGGGAGATTAGCAAATAAGCAAAGACATCACCCCTAAGAGCAGAGGGGCAACAGCTGCAATCAGAACACAACTCTTCTAAGCACAGAGCTCTATTTCTCCTTAGCTTAGGGGAGGTTTGTGTCTGACCTTTTAGAGTCTGAACAGAGGGTCACACTATAGTTACAGTTTTTGTCATTTTTCCAATATTCCTCCATCAAACTGGAAAAGAAATAAATCTGTGTGTGTGTGTGTGTGACTTGAAGGGGGAGAAAGCCTTTGAACTGGGTAAACTGTAGAAGAATTTGAAACAGCTCTCCTAGCTGCAGGAAGAAAAATCAGTCAAGCAATGGTGAAATTTTTTTGGCCTCAAAAGCCTCACCCTTTGAAAATTGGGGAATTTGTAATTATGCAAGCAAGAACTAGAGAGTGGAGGGAGGATACACATGGATAATTCTCTCCAGATTTCAAGTAAATCAGCCAAGAGAGCACAACATCCAGCCAACTGAAACCACAGTACGCTGGGACTCACTTCATTACTGAATTTTTTCTACTGAATTCACATGCTGACTGTAGATGAAAAATGCAAAATTGGTGGCTCATTACTTTGGCCAAGTCCAAGCAGAGTCAGTTTTATCTGAGGATTGTCCTTGATCTCAGTAGAGTCCTTTTTAAAATTTGGATGGACCAGAAGAGAATGGTTTACAAAGTTTCTTGATCTGGATCATCATTTCAGGCTCTTCCTGACAGTAACTCAACTTATTTACTGAGTGGTAGCAAGGCATAGTGCCTAAAGAGCTGGTTCCAGAGGCAAAATAACTTGAATTCAAGTCAGGTCTCTGATCCCTGATGGCTGTGTGGCCTCAGACAAGTTAATCATTCTTTGTCCCCAGCAATTCTCTTAGATTATAAAAAGCAGCAAAGTAAAGGTTGATCTGTATCGGAAGAACAAGGGACCCATGCCAATGAACTCTCATGTTTGGATCAAGAACAAAAAAGTGGAAAGGGGAATTACTACACCTGGGAGTCCTGAATTTGCAATTCCACCTCAAAAACTAATTAATTATGTGACTATGGACAAATGACTTAGCCCTGAGAATCTCAGGGTTTTCATTTATAAAGATTCATAATAATGTTTTTTTACTTCCTTCACAGAATAATGGCTGAGAACAGTGTGCTTTCTTTCTATTCATATATATGTATAATTGTGTTAAATATTTCCCAATTATATTTCTAAAAATTATGAACTTTTATTAAAGTGTTGAGTTCCAAATTCTCTCCTTCCCTTCACCTCTTCCCCACCCCTTGAGAAGGTAAACAAAATGTCATTTATACCTGGGTTCAAATCTGGCTTCCGAAACTTCCTAGCTGTGTGATCCTGGGCAAGTCACTTAACCCCAATTGCCTAGCCCTTATCACTTTTCTGCCTTGGAACTGATACTTGTATCAATTCTATGAAAGAAGGTAAGGGTTTTTCATAAATAATAAAATAAAAATTATGTATGCAAAATATATTTCTATATGAGTCATGTTGCAAAAGAAAACAAACAAAAATGAGAAAAATAAAGTGAAGACAGGATTCTTCAATCTGCCCTCATTGTTCATGAGTTCTCTCCCTGGAGGCAGATAGCCATTTTTCATCATGGGTCCTCTGGATTGTCCTGGATCATTGTCTCTATTAGGATAGCCAAGTCCTTCACAGCTAACAGGCAGTACAATATTGCTGTTATCGTGTACATAATTTTTTTTAAGCATTTTTTCCCCAACAGTGTGGCACAGTAGAAAGAAGCTCTGAAATCCAAGGTTTGCTGTTGTTGTTGTTCACTTGTTTCAAACATGCCTTACTTTTTACAATCATTTGTGGGGTTTTCTTGGCAAAGATACTGGAGTGCTTTGTCATTTCCTTCTCCAGTTCATTTTACAGATGAGGAAACTAAAATAAAGAGGCCAGTGACGTCACAAAGCTACTAAGTATCTAATATCTGGGGCTAGATTCAAACTCAGGAACATGAGTCTTCTTGACTCCAAGCCCAACAGTCTATCCACTGTGGTATCTAGATCCCCTAAAATCAGAAGACCTGGGTTCAAATCTCCTTTCTCACATTTACTCCCTGTATAAGCCACAGCAAATCACTTAATCTCCCAAGATCTCAGTTTATTCATCCGGAAAATGAAAGTTGGATTAAATAACCTCTAAGGTTCCTTTTAGCTCTAAATCTATGAAACTATGTCCCAGAAGTCCTGAGAAGAACATACTACTATGTATATTAATATATTTTCTAAAAGCAAAATTAGAGGATATGGGTTCAAATTCTAATATTAAGTTTTACTACTTATATGATCTTGAGTAAATCCCTTTATTTGTCTGCATTTCAGTTTCTTCTTCTGTAAAATGAAGACTTTGAACAAAGTAACCTCTAAAGTTCTTTCCCATTCAAAAATCTGTGATATTATCATTTGAAGTTTCTACATATATATATACAATATTATATATTATATTATATTATATATTATGTATTACATAAATAAAACTTCTAATTTGTATATATACATTTCAAATATATACATATACTACTATAAATACAAATTATGTGCATATATGCACTGAGATCAGCCCAAAGGCTCTGAGGACCTTCATTTTGATCAGCAATCTAACACCTCTTCTTCATACCTTGTTATTTCAAGAGTCTGGGATTTCTTTAGTGTGGCTATTACCTCATTAAAGTAGATTGCAACCTTTCCATCTTTTTTGCATAAAGGTGAACGAGCTGATGTACCCTACTGATCATCCCAATCTTCCAGATACTAGGCTTTTTTGATAGATGAGAATGAATTGCATTCTTCTTAGGAGGTGAGGTTCTCTAGGAGTTTTTTTTTATCTTAAATATGAAAATGTTTTTAAGTAAGCCTAGAAAGTTGAGTGTAGTCAGAGCAAAGAAGGATTGCTTTGAATTATATCCTTACTCATAATATCCTACTATGAATGTGATTTGCACAATTAAGCTAGAAGAGTTAAATAATTGTGGCTATAATTATTGTTGCCCAGAGACAATATTTTTTTTTAATGGAAGAATCACTGACACTCCCTGATCCTGGACAGGAAAAGTCTTTTTGTGTGGGGTGAAATTAGCTGATACACAATGTTCAAGGAGAGATGCCAAAACAAATTTTAGGAGAATAAAACATTAATTTCTGGGCCATCAATGTCACACGAAAGGCTTGAAAATTTCTTTGATGTCATCGCTAAACTAACATAGGGAATTAAGAAAATATTTCTATAGCCAAAATGAAAGTGTGGAATGGTCTCAACATCCTGGAAAAGTAGAGTAAGAAATACTAAGCAAAAGTCAAAATTCTAGAAACTCTACTTACTAACCTGGTAAAAAAAAAATTTAAGATGGTTGAGGCAGTGGTTCAAGCATTCTAGAAAACAATTTATAGTTATGCTAATAAAGTGATTAAAATGTCTGCATCTTTTGACTTAGAGATTCCACTACTAACCACTATGGGGAGATCAAAGATAAAAAGAAATATTTATAGAAATATTTATAGCAGTTTATTTGAAGTAATAAAGATCTGAAAGGGAAAAGTAAATGTCCATTAATTAGAGCATAACTAAACAAACTCTGGTACATAGGATGATGGATTTAGCTTGGGAAAAGACTCCAGAAGACATCTAAACCAAACTCCTCATGGGAATAGATGAAGGAATGAATGAAGCAATAAAATATATACCGCATTAAGTATTTGCTAAGAGCTGGAATTAAAAATAAGCAAGCAAGCAGTCTTTCCTCTCAGTGAACTTTCATTCTAAATATGAGGACATAATATAGATGGTAGGTAAATTAGGGCTATAAAAGAGTAAGAGACATGAGGAGGTAGCACAGAATGGAGTGGGAGGCAAAGCAAAATGGTGGGCTGGCTGGCAGTCCCATTTCCAATGGTAGGAAAAGGAAGGCTGTAGAAAAGATAAAATGGCCTGTACTCTCATTTTTAAAGGAGTAAATTAAAGACATAAATAATGAAATAATGACTATGAGGAATACAATTAAGCTTGAGAAGTTTCATATGAACTGATGAAAATAAGCAAATCAAGGGAAACAATAAATGCAATAACTATAAGAATGTAAATGGAAAGAACAAGAGCAAAAAAAAGGGGGGGTTTTCAGAATATAATAGAATTCAGTCATTCCATTTGTGTCAGACTCTCCTTTTGGGTTTTCCTAGGAAAAATACTAAAGTGATTTGAAATTTCCTTCTCCAGCTCATTTAATAGATGAGGAAACTGAAGCAAACAGGTTTAGGTGACTTGGCCAGGATTACACAGCTAGTGTCTAAAGCCAGATTTTGAACCCAGAAAGATATGTCTTACTGACTTCAGGCCCAGCACTCTATCCACTGCACCATTATGTAATTATAATGATCAAGTTTGGCCCCAAAGAAAAGATGAGAAAAAATAATCTTCTCTCTTTGAAGAGTTAGAGAGCCATTCCACACAATGATGTGTGGGTCAATTTTACTGAGCTGCTTCCTCCCCTACCCATTCTTTTTTATAATTTAAATGTATTTATTTATTTTTAAATTTGAAATACCCAGGTAACTCCTGCCTCCATCCCCTCCCCCTATTAGAAAAGAGGCAACATTTGATGAAAAGATATAAGAATATATAAAGCTATGTCTTGTTTATTTATATTTATCGGTTCTTTCTCTGGAGGTGGACATATGTATGCATACATATACAAGTCATTCTTCAAACAATATTTCTGTTGCTGTCTATAAAGTTCTCTTAGTTCTGTCCATTTTACTCTTCATAACTTCATGTAGGTCTTTCCATTTTTTTAATTAACCTGTTCATCATTCCTTATGGTATAGTAGTGTTCCTCCACAATCATATGCCATCACTTGTTTAGCTATTCTCCAATTGATGGGCTTCTCTTCAGTTTCCAATTCTTTGCCACCACAAAGAGAGCTGCTATAAATATTTTAGAACATTTATGTTCTTTTCCTTTTTCCCTGATCATGTTAGGAAATAACCCAATAAGTGGTATTTCTGGGTCAAAAGGTATACATAGTTTTATAACTGTGGGCATAATTCTAGAGTGTTCTCCAAAATGATTGGATCAGTTCACAGTTCCACCAACTGTGTAATAGTGCAACCATTTTTCCATATCTCTTTCAACATTTATTATTTTGCCTTTTTATCATTTTAGCCAATTTAGTAGGTATGAGATCTGAGGGGTTTTTTTATATTTGCTCTAATCAATAATGATTTAGAGCATTTTTTCATATATTTTTATACACTTTGATTTCTTTATCCAAAAATTCTCTGTTCCTATCTTTTAACCATTTATCAATTGGAGAATGGCTTATATTCTTATAAATTTGACAGATTTTCTCTATATTTTAGAAATAAAAAAATTCCCAACTCACTGCTTTCTTTCTAATCTTTTCTACATTCATTTTATTTGTACAAAACTTTTTTTGATTGAATGTATTCAAAATCATCCATTTGATATCTTCCAATGATTTCCATCTCTTGTTTACTTATAAATTCTTCTCCTAACCATAAATCTAATAGGTAACAAATTCCTTGTTCTAATTCACTTATATCTCTGGAGGGCAGCTCTCTAGGGAGGATCAGAAGAAGAATACATTCAGAAATTAATTCAATTCAAAAGCAAAAGATATCAGTACAAATTTTAAAAGAAAAGAAAGTCAATATACCAAAACTATTTTAGGGTCTTGGTGAAAGATAAGAGACAAATGTTTATCATAGATCAAATCAGATTATGAAAAGTCAAAATATAACAATCTATAAGACATATAGATTTGTTTTTTTCTTTTAAATGGATTTTTATTTAATTAATCATAGCATCAGTATATAGTTGAAAAATAATGTAAATGCTTAAAACATCATTTATTTAATCCCCAGAATATATTTTGGTATATTTTTCATACTTTGTCATATCCTATATTTTGTTGTCAATAAAGATAAAAATCATAAAGTTTGGGGCTCCTAAGAATTCTCAGACTCATCTGGCAATGACCTTCTAAAGCCTTCAACCTAGAGAATGAGAACCTTTGGGGTAGAGATAAAATCCTGAACTTGGAGACACATCACCCAAGTTCCAACTTAGAACTTAAGCCAACATTTTCTAGCTGAGTGATCCTAGACAAGTCACTAAAATCTCTTTGAGTCTCAATTTACTTGCCAGTAAAATGTGGATAAAATCATATACCTGTCTTTTAATAAGGTTGATGGAAGGAAAACCATTTGTAAATTGTAAAGGGCTATGTGAGTGAGTTATGATTATTATGATTATAATATTGTAATTTCATTACATGCTACTTTAATGGTAATTTTCTTTCTTCTTTTTTATTTTTTTAAATTTTTATTTGGTCATTACCAAACATTATTCATTGGAAACAAAGATCATTTTCTTTTCTTCCCTCCCCCCCTCCCACCACCTCTCCCATAGCCCATGCACAATTCCACTGGTTATCACATGTGTTCTTGATTCAAACCCATTTCCATGTTGTTGGTATTTTCATTAGAGTCTCTCCTCAGTCATATCCCCTCCACCCCTGTAGTCAAGAAGTTGCTTTTCATCAGTGTTTTTACTCCCACAGTTTATCTTCTGCTTGTGGATAGTGTTTTTTTAGATCCCTCAGATTGTTCAGGGACATTGCATTGACACTAATGGAGAAGTCCATTACCTTCGATTGTACCACAATGTATCAGTCTCTGTGTACAATGTTTTCCTGGTTCTGATCCTTCCCCTCTGCATCAATTCCTGGAGGTTGTTCCAGTCTCCATGGAATTCCTCCACCTTATTATTCCTTTGAGCACAATAGTATTCCATCACCAACATATACCACAATTTGTTCAGCCATTCCCCAATTGAAGGGCATCCCCTCATTTTCCAATTTTTGGCCACCACAAAGAGTGCAGCTATGAATGTTCTTGTACAAGTCTTTTTCCTTATTATCTCTTTGGGGTGCAAGCCCAGTAGTGCTATGGCTGGATCAAAGGGCAGACAGTCTTTTATCGCCCTTTGGGCATAGTTCCAAATTGCCCTCCAGAATGGTTGGATTAATTCACTACTTCACCAGCAATGAATTAATGTCCCTACTTTGCCACATCCCCTCCAGCATTCATTACTTTCCATAGCTGTCATGTAAGCCAATCTGCTAGGTGTGAGGTGATACCTCAGAGTTGTTTTGATTTGCATCTCTCTGATTATAAGAGATGTAGAACACTTTTTCATGTGCTTATTAATAGTTTTGATTTCTTTGGCTGAGAACTGTCTGTTCATGTCCCTTGCCCATTTATCAATTGGAGAATGGCTTGATTTTTTTGTATAATTGATTTAGCTCTTTGTAAATTTGAGTAATTAAACCTTTGTCAGAGGTTTTTATGAAGATTGCTCCCCAATTTGTTGCTTTCCTTCTGATTTTAGTTATATTGGTTTTGTTTGTACAAAAACTTTTTAATTTGATGTAGTCAAAATTATTTATTTTACATTTTGTGACTCTTTCTAACTCTTGCTTGGTTTTAAAATCTTTCCCTTCCCAAAGGTCTGACATGCATACTATTCTGTGTTCACCTAATTTATAGTTTCCTTCTTTATGTTCAAGTCATTCACCCATTCTGAATTTATCTTGGTGTGCGGTGTGAGGTGTTGATCCAAACCTAATCTCTCCCACACTGTCTTCCAATTTTCCCAGCAGTTTTTATCAAATAATTGATTTTTGTCCCAAAAGCTGGGGTCTTTGGGTTTGTCATAAACTGTCTTGCTGAGATCATTTACGCCAGCCAAGTCTATTCCACTGATCTTCCTTTCTGTCTCTTAGCCAGTACAAAATTGTTTTGATAACCACTGCTTTATAGTATAGTTTGAGATCTGGGACTGCAAGTCCTCCTTCCTTTGCATTTTTTTTCATGATTTCCCTGGATATCCTTTATCTTTTGTTCTTCCAAATGAACTTAGTTATGTTTTTTTCTAATTCAGTAAAGAAGTTTTTTGGTAGTTCAATGGGTATGGCACTAAATAAGTAAATTAATTTGGGTAGGATTGTCATTTTTATTATGTTAGCTCATCCCACCCATGAGCAATCAATGTTTTTCCAATTGTTTAGATCTAGTTTTAGCTGTGTGGAAAGTGTTTTGTAGTTGAGTTCATATAGTTCCCGTGTTTGTCTCGGCAGATAGATTCCTAAGTATTTTATATTGTCTAGGGTGATTTTGAATGGTATTTCGCTTTCTAATTCTTGCTGCTGAAATGGGTTAGAGATATATAGAAATGCTGATGACTTATGCAGGTTTATTTTGTATCCTGCAACTTTGCTAAAGTTGTCGATTATTTCGAGTAACTTTTTGGTTGATTCTCTAGGATTCCGTAAGTCAGATTGGTTTTTAGAATGACATTTTCTAATAGTGAATCTGCTTCTCAATTCCCAAATCTCTTCTATAGGAACTAGAGGAAGAACTCTTCTATTGTCCCATTAGTATATTAGCAAACAAAAATACCCTCTTCCCACACACTTCAAAAAAGTATTTTCAGAATATAATAGAATAAAAGAAGTGTCTTGTACATTCCACCCACAATCCTGATTTCCTCCAGGATCTGTCTCTGTATTGTTGTGTTGATCTAGTGGGTGTTATGTTTGATAGGGTTGTCTAGAGGAAGTAATTAGAATATTTGTAGAGAGACAGGTGTGAGAGGTCAAACTTATTGAAGTCTTGTGCATTACACAGCATTTGAATGCAAAACGGTCATAGAGTATAGAGTGCTCTATAAATACAGTGTCCCTTACTCATTCCTAGATTGATGCAATAATTGATTGATATTCACTATAGTTTAAACTCTCCTCTTTCTTATCCCCAACTGGCATGTAAGTACTAGAATTATAAATATTTTACTATTTCTGCCTAATAACAAGTCAGGGGCCATGCATGCAAAAGAGGTTACTGGAGCTCCATAAGTAACTCAATGGCACCAAGCTCATTGATAGTGTTTCAACCTCTGCTTCTCCTTCATTACAGCCAGATGCCTGTGGGATGTTGTTGCATTGTTGAAGGGTGTTTAGTGTATCTGATCTGCATCACTTGAGTTTCATCAGTCACACACATATACATACACACACGTGCAGCATTCATTGAATTCACTCAAGGGAATATCCTAGAATTAAATGGACTGACACTAATTTATTCTTCAGATGATCATCTATCTTTTGCATGTCTATGAGGAACATGTCTTGGATCTTGTAAGAGAAGCTATTTTTAAAAGTTAAGAGATTAATTTTTATCTGCCTTTTATGTGGTCAGTGAATCTAGTTCTGATATTCCACATAGAATTTTATGATGAAAAACCACTTGAGTTTCTAGAACCAAAATGAAAAGAGTTAATTTTTAATGGTAAAAATAGGATTTAATTACTCTTCTTTAGAAACTAGAATGTCTCTAGGTTCTGTAATAAAGGCCATAGTGTTGAAAGGGTGGCATTAGGCTTTCTTATTTCTTCCTTCTCATTCCCAATGTACAATAATGGGAAAGAGTGGCTAAAGGGCTTTACCTTTCACTCAACAATAGAATGGCTGCACCATCTCATCAAGGACTTCTTCCTAGATTATAGCTCTGGTCCTTGCCAACTATTCTATAAGGATAAATAGGAGAAAGACAGATATTTTAACCTACATTTCTTGGAGCAACCTTTAGACACAAGTCTTCTGTTGGACTTGCATCTTCATATAATCACAGGAATTGAGAGATCTAACCCAGAGGTCCTTGACTCTTTTTGTATCATGGATCACTTGGGAAGTCTGATGAAGCTTAAGTAAACTTTTTCTTGGAATGTTCTTTTTAAATACATTAAATAAAGGTTGTTTTATTATCATTATCTCATGTGTAGGATTACAGAGTAAATAAATTATACTGAAATAAAATTATCAAAATACGTAAAAAATAAAAACGCATCAACCCAGGGTAAGAATTCTTACTCTAATTTATCTCCTTCCTACTTCCAAATTTATGCTCAAGTCTACCTACATTCACAAAACTGCCAGAAAAGGTAATTCTACAACTTACATTCATAATCCACAATAACAGACCTGTCAGTAATATAGTATTTTGCTCTTGTCTAATCTAAATCCCTTCTACTGCCATGTGAGAGGTGTTCTCTCAGTTTTTTCCTTACTAGAAATGAAGATGGGCTCCCCAACATAAATTACAAAATATCTCCTAATAGATTGCAATTAAGTGTTACTTCTATCTTCCTCTATAGCAATATGAAAATCAATTCCTTTGTCCTTTTTTATGGAAGCTAGTTCCCATGTTATTATCTTGCAATAAAAAGAGTAGAAAGAGTCCTGGACTTCTGGTTTGAATCTAAGCTCTAATCCTTACTACTACTACTGTCTACTACTACTACTACTACTACTACTACTACTACTACTACTACTACTACTACTACTACTACTTACCACATTACTACTTACTACCCCTACTAATCCTTACTTGGGAGAGTTACCTAACCTTTCAGGGTATCAATTCTCATCTGTGAAACAAGGAAGCTGGCCTGAATGACATAAGTGGTTCTTTCCTACTACTTTCATTCTATGATTGTGCATCACTCTTGAATTGATTTCCTCAGTGTTGTTCATGTCCAGCTTCAATGGTGGGACTCCAAACCTGCTATCAGCCTGGGAATTGTGACCAGTCATTCTTCATTTTACAGAGGAAAATGCAAGAAGAAATAGGATTACATCACAATCACTGAAAGGGAAGAGAAAGAAGTAGGATATACAGCAAATATAATTCCTGAGGGAAACCAAATAGTCTCTCTCTCTCTCCCTTAGTAATTTTTTGGAAACAAAATGGAACATTATCTCTCTGGGATGGTTTTAGAGACAGACCCAGCCAGAAGATTTTTGGGTGGATTATCTATGTCTTTGATATCATGAGAGTCTACACTAATAAAAATACCCTTTCTCCCTAAAAAATAAAAGGTAATAAAATATGACAATCTATACTCCTAACACTCCTCCACAGAGCCTTCTCTCTGCTCCAAATTTTCCAAATGTTTTAAATGTATTCTAGATATATTCCAAATTTTTCAAATGCCAAGAAAATAGCAAAAAAAATATGAAAGAATCCCAGATATGGAAAAATTTCCCTAAATCTCAGACTTTATAGGTATTTACTTGGAATCAAGAAGATCTAGGTTCAAATTCCAACTCAGATATTTCCAAACTGTCTGATCCTGGAAAAGTCACTTAATATCACTCAACTTTCATTTCCTCATCGATAAATGGGGGAATTGGATTCAATGACCTCTGTTTTCTTTTAGCTCTAAATATGCAATCCTATATCATTAAAAAGAAACTAATCAGAGTTCAAATTTGTAAAGAGAGAACGAAGCAACCCATGTTACCATTGAAAAATATGGAGCTAAACAAATTATGAAAGAAAACTTTGGCAAAAGAACAAGATCTATTAGATCCCTATTAGATTATGTATTTTATAGAAAACATAAAAGCAATTTGAATACTATGTGAGCCAAACTTGACCTTTTAAATAACTTTTAAAAAATTGTGTGTATATGTGTTTCAGAGCTGTGGAACTGGATTTTTTCACTCTGTGTCTGGAGAATGTTTGCCCTGTGACTGTAATGGAAATTCAAACGAGTGTCTGGATGGTTCTGGATTCTGTGTGGTAAGTGACAGTTCCCTTAACTTTGTGTCTAGTTCAGCCAACCTCTTTATTTTGAAAATAGAAAATAGAACCCTAGTGGTGAGTGCTCAATGAACTTAGAACAGGAGTAATCAGAAGAAACCAAATCTTCTGGAGTGGGATCCCTCCCATGGAGCTGGGCATGTGAACCTTGGCACTTTGAGGAGGGGCATATGTACTGGCCCCTGGCTACAGGTCAGGCACAGAACCTCTAAGAGCCTCCAATTCAGAAATCCTACCCATGAGTACTGTATTCACTACAAGGGAGTTGAATTACAATCAGTATTTGGTGATTCCAAAGTGAGCCCAGTTGACTCTGGGAAGAGATAATAGTGAAACAGATTTGGGCAACTCTTCCCATTCATTACACATAACGGAAACCTCTTTCTTCATTCTTTTAGGCTGGAGCCCTTCCTTCTTCATGGAAAGAGAGTGACAAATAATGAGGTCACTGAAAGAGGCTCTAGTTTTGCATTGTTTAGTCTGGATGAGTTGAGTTTCTCTCCTCCCCCTACCTTCTTAAATAACCCTTACATTCAGGATGTCCTCTGCTGGGGTGTAGGCATAGGCAGCTGACAAAACCTACTCCCCCTTTCTAATGTTCCCATCTCCGGTTTCCTGTTATTTTAATACCAGAGATTTTTTTCCCCAAATTCATCCCCATGGAAATGCTTGAGTGAATGTACAACTCTGATAATTAGTATTTCATTCACTCAACCCCCAGGACAGCAGGGCTTAGCATCTCAGTCACTTTTCTTGGCAAAACAAGGAAGCCCAAAAGCTAGGGAGGTAGGGGAAGATATATTCTCCCACAGGAAAAAATAGCAACTGACCTCATAGACCAACTATTCCTTCGGCCAGGTGTCTAATGGTAGCAGTGAGAAACACGTCTGTCTTTCTGATAAAGGTATTAGCCTAAGCAGGGAGGAGGGCCCCGGATGTCAGAGAGAGCACTGGGGTGGAAATACATGTTCTACTAATCCCATTTAGTTAGCACCCTCTTTGTAGTTTATCATTTTAAAGCAAAGGTTCTTCATCTTTCTTGTGATGTGTTGAGACATAAAATAAAATACATAGGATTATAAAGGAAACCAAATATACTGAAATAAAATTTTAATTTTTTTCCCATCAAAGTTCAAAGATCTAAGGATCCCAGATCTTTGAGTTAAAGAGTTACCTAAATTGCTGAGAAATTAAGTGATTCACACAACCAGAAAGTATCAGAAGATTAGAACTCAGATCTTCCTGGCACCCAGGTAGCTCTCCATCCACTAAGCCAGCGTTGCCTCTCTTTAGCATAAGTGATGGAGTCTTTTCATCACTATTAAAGTACTGAGCTTTCTATATAGAGCTTCAAAAGGCAATTAGGAGCCTCCTCACTAATCACTAGACAGAAAAACAGAGGCAAAGCAGAAGAGACACACCTAGAAACATTTCACCTTCAAAAAAAGCAGAGAGTTTAAAAACTGGGGGCAGTAGGAGAGATGGCCCATGGCAACATTGGCCCCATTATGGAAGACTGTCCAATGAAGTGGACCCTGAGTAAGAGGGGTTGCAGTAAGCCCTTATCTACCTATTCCACAAGGAATCTTATTTGAACTACTGCTGGTGTTGAGAAGAGTAGAAAGAAAAGGATGATGCACCATGGCAGTGGGACCATGGGACCCGGCAAGGGAACCATGCAAAGCTGTGGAGGGATCAGGGCATTGCACTGAGCAGCTCCAGGACATTGGAAATAGGGCCAAGGGAGGGAGCAAGGTCATTCTCTGTAGCACTTTGTAAGCCAGATTCTTTGCTAGTTTGGTTTGTTGTTTAGTCAATTTGCAATTATGTCTGACTCTTCATGATCTCTTTTAGGGTTTTCTTGACAAAGATAACTGGAGTGATTTGTTATTTCCTTCTCCAGTTCATTTTAAAGATGAGGAAACTGAAGCAAATGGGGGTTAAGTGACTTGCTTAGTGTCACAGAGTATCTGAGGCTGGATTTGAATTCAGGAGATGTCTTCCTGATTCCAAGCCCACTGTCCTATCCACCGCATCACTTAGCTTCCCCTTTATAAGCCAGAAGACACACACACACACACACACACACACACACACACACACACACACACACACACAAAATAGCACACACTAACCCTCTCCTCTAAAGGTTTTGCATAGCCCTAGATGTAAGAACCCAAGAGACAAGACCATGTGGCCCCACCTAAGTTACTGTTTATGTAGCAGCTATGAATGGAGAAACAAGACGCACACCACCACTAGTTTGTTTAATAAAGAAAAAGAATAATTTATGGGAGCAAAAAAACAGTATATTTTTAGTTGCATGTATTTATGTGGAGCACATGAAAAATTATAAAGGTTATAGATGTACTGTGTCATATCACTTAATTTAGATAAAGTTCGGTTTCTAACTATTTGGTTAATTTGTCTTATTTGTCTCCACAGCTGTAGCAGCCAACTCAGATTTGTTTTCTTTGTTCCAGATTATTCTCAGCTGTCAAGGAGCTAGAAAACAAGTCTAGAATTTCACATTTACAAATAGTTTCATTATATTTCATAGCTGGAAGCTACCTGAGACATAATTACAGATGGGAAAACAGAGGTGCACAGAAATTTAATTCCATGCATTTCACTTTATAGTCATTAAAGATATAGGTATAAAATAACTAGGCTAGGCGCTGGGGATATGAAAACCCAAACCAAATAGTCCTTGCCCTCAATGTGCTTGCATTCTACTTGGGGAAGAGAAAGCAAGAGAGGGAATGCTCTAAGTACTCAAGAAAGTAAATAAAAAGAGTATACAACTATCCAAAGAAAGGAAGTAAAATTCTCATTGTACTTTCGAAGAGGACTAGTGCCATCATGGGGTGATGTCTTGACTGAGGCAGTCGGAGTCTTCAGCCTCACTCTCTCATGCAGAGGCACTGAAGTCTAGTGGCAAGTCACAAGTCTTTGAAGAGCTATCATGTGGAAGAGGGATTAAATTAGCCAAAGAACCAAGAAGTAAGTGAAATGGATAAAAGTGGCAAAGACTTTGCAAATTTAGGCTTTATGAAAGGAAACGCTTCCAAAAATGAGAGTTTTCAAAGTGGAATTGGATATCTAGGAACTGGGTGGTGCAATGACTACAGTCTTGATCCTGGAGGCAGGAAGAGCAAAGTTTTGGAGTTCTACAAATTGTATGACCCTGGGAAGGTTACTTAAGTTCTGTTTGCCTCAGTTTCTTCATCTGTAAAATGGGGTTAATAATAGGATATATAATTCCCAAGGTTGTTGGGAAGATCAAATGAGATAATATTTGCAAAGCATTTCATAAGCCTTAAGGTGCTAAATAAATGTTTGCTATTATTATTTTTTATTATTTTAACTAAGGAGACAGGGAGTTACTGTACACTAGAGTTCTTCAATCAAAGGCAGGATACTTCGAGTTGGTTACGTCAATGTGAATTTTTGGATGACTCGATTTACCTTTGATTTTGAGAAACCCCAGTACTAAGCACATCTATTTTAATTTAAATGTTTAGCACCTTTTTGTTATGTCAGGAAGCCCAGCTCCTCAGTTTGACCTTCATCTTTAATTTGTCACAGCTGACCATTTTCTACTGCCATTGCTGCTGAATGTTAGGAGGTTTCCACAGCTGTTTGTAGTGAGTCTTTGTAGGCTTCCCAAAGGTATAAAGAGACTCTCTGGTTCAGTATCTCTTTAGAGTTGGCATCAAGAGCTGTATCTTCTCTCAGGGAAATGGTTCCAAGAGCCTTTGGTTGTGTGTGGTGCCCAGATTAATGAGCCTATCCCTTTATTTTGATGAAAAAGTGGGTTTTCTGACTACTTGGAAGTCCTGTATTTATTTCCAAGTTAACAGTTATATGTAACTATATTGCAAAGGGAATTCTGGTTCAGGTGCAGGTTGGACTAGATGGCTTTCTGAAGCCAAGACCATGTGATTCTTTGAATATCTTTTCCCATAGTCAATAATATGTGGAATCAGGAAGATTCATTTTCCTGAGTTCAAATTCAGCCTTAGAAAATTTCTGGGAAAGTAATTTTGTAAAAGAACTGGAGAATGAAATGGCAAACTCTCTAGTATCTTTGTCAAGAAAACCAAAAATGGACTCACATAGAGTCTGACATAACTAAAATGACTGAACAACAATGACATTTTTGAGTAGAAGTCAGCTGTGCTTAGATGAGTTTTAGGAATGTGGGAACTAGGTAGAGATCAGAAAGAGGGAGAGTCTAGAGAGAAACCAATGAAGATATGATTACTAAATACAAGTGATTTGCTCCAAGTCATGTGGTTAGTAGGACAACTAGCTAGCACATTGGACAGAGGACCAAGCCTAGAAGCAGGAAGGTTCATCATCCTGAGTTCAAATCTGGCCTCTGACACATAGTAGCTATGTGACCCTGGGCAAGTCACCTAACACTGTTTGCCTCAGTTTACATGTCTGCCAAATGAACTAGAGAAGGATATGGCAAACCACTCTTTTACCTTTACCAAGAAAGCCCCAAATGGGGATCAGGAAGAGCTGTATTTGAAATAGTACATCCACTGCATCACATTGCCTCTTTTTTGTTGTTCAGTCCATTGTACCACCTAAACTGCCCCTTGCAATTTATTAAAACCATACATTTTTCAAATAAATGTCTTAAATTCAGCTGACCCAATTTTTGACTCGTGCACAACTTCCAGTCCTAGTTTCTTACTTCCCACCTTCCTCCCTTCAAAACATGTTTTATATCTTTTTATATTGATAGCAAAATAAATTATTGTACATATCTATTCTCACCTGCTCCTAATTTTCTCTCAAGCCTGTTCTTTCCAGATGAAACAATTCAACATGACTAAACATTTTAATTCTTTGACTTTCAAAAGAAACAAAACCATTTTGCAACTGATCCAACAAAGATAAACCCTCCAATATTCTGAATTTAATTTAGACAAACAAGAATTATATTTCATCACAAGTGAAATTTTAGCATATGAGTTAGGAGGTCAGAGAGCATTTGACTGGTTTCCAATGAGTTCAAGTCACCAGGCATAGAAGATAAATGATGCTAAAAGAATTCCAAGGTGTAATTACTAATAAATTATGAGTTATGTCAGGGAGGAAGGGGAAAAGATCTTTGAAAAATCTTGGAAAATGAAAGAGGAACCATAAGAAAAAAGGATAAATTTTTCCAATTTTAAGTATACACCCCAAAGGGGAATCTCAGGATACTCTCTGTCTCTGTCCCATTTAGATGCAGGATGGCCAATTCCACACCGGAGGGTCAACAACTGTGTGTCCACAGAGATTGCCCATCCAAGAGCACTCAGTTTAACACTGAGGCGAGACTTCCCACACACTAGAACATCTTCCAGTATCAGAAGGGGAATCTGATAGACAGACCCCAAAATCCAGCGGCCAGACTGATCTGGGGCCAATGGGAGAGAGAGCACAAAAGAGTTCCCACAAAGATATCACCCAAAAGATGGGGGTTTCAGGAGTCAAAGAAAAGGCTCCTTCCTACCTGAGAAGCTGTGTCCTCATGGATGATCCAGGGTATGGGAGTAGCTTTCAGGAGAGCCAAAAACATTGGGAGCCAAGATGTTATGGGGTACAGGTGTGTACCCCTGGGGTTTGGGAAAGATACCTTTTGCAAGAATGCAAGACTCCAAAACTTAGCTTAGAGAGAAATGTATTGATTTAGGAGGTAATGCTGAGAATGGCAAGGAGGATAGCAAGGTGGAACAGCAAGATGGGGAGCAGTTCCTTGGGAGGACAGCATGAATGGAAAGGCTGTTCCCCCCGATGACTTCAATAGTTGCCTTCAAGCCTATGAAGGCCTGCCACATGGAAGAAGTAATATATCTGTTTTGATCATCCCACAAGACAAATCTAACAGTAATGGTTCCAAGCTCCAGCGAAGTCAATTTTAATTTCATATGAAGAGAAACTGCCTAACAATTCAGGTTGTACAAGAATGGGAGAGATTGGCTAAGGAATCTGTGAGTTCACTCTCATTGGAGACCTTCAAGGATGGCCAGATTACTTCTAGGCAATGTTATAGGATGAACTTTTGCTTCATTATATGTTGGATCGGATGGTTTTTAATGTTCCTTTCAGTTCTAAGATTTTATATAGACTGAGAAATTTAAAATCAGGTCTCTAAAGCAATTTTTCAATGGTACTGCTTTCAAAAAGCAACTTTGTCCATGTGACAATAAAAAGGAAATACTTCCTTGAATTTCCTCATGTATCTCCTTACTCGTTCTAAGTCTCTTGGACTAGATGTGTTAGAGAAATCTAAAGAAATACCTACATTCTGAGAGGTTGTTATATGAGAAGTAAATATAAAGCTTCAGAAACTAGAAGTATCAACAGCACCTTCTCAGAAAGACTTTCAAAATGACCCAAAATACTCAAGTGAGTCTCAGAACTAGATCTCCCAACCCTAGCCCTTAGTGTGGTTCTTTCACTTGAGGAACGTAAGTCTTCTGTTACATTACCTTCTAATGTATTTTTAGTAGTCTCAAAGTTTAATTAAAACACTATTCAGTAAAACCAAAGATGCTCAGGCTCAAATTTCTTCAGGCACCAGCATTTACTTTATGGTTTCCCAACTCTTCAACATTATTTATCCTGCAGAAATCAGCCCTCCTGGTCTCTGCCAGACTAAGTGTGCACAATCAATAAATCAGCACCCTCATTAGGGAGCTGAGAACAAAAAGAAATTGCTTCTCTTTCCTATTTTACATGAAATTGTAACATTGGTATATAGATCAGCTGCATAATCCTTTCATTAAAATTGAACAGTTGTTCAATCTACTGCAAATTTAGAAGCACATGAAGTTTTCCAATAGTGAAGTGGGAAAAGAGGCTTAATTCAACTCAAGCTAAAGAAATAAAACAAAATTTATGTAAACATTTCATGATAGAGGAGCTTTAAGGATATATGAAACAGTGGGGTTCCCTGTCACTGTCCTGTAATACTACCTAAACAGTAACAGAATATGGATAATCAATTCATTGTTCAATAAAACACAGAGCTTTGTTGTTCAGTCATGTTCAGTCATTCCTGACTCTTCATGATCCCATTTGAAGATTTTTTGGCAAAGATACTGGAGTGGTTTGCCATTCCTATAACAGCTCATATATAGAGGAGGAACTGAGGAAGAGCAGGGTTGAATGACTTGCCCAAGAATCACACAGCTAATAAGTGTCTGAGGCTAGATATGAACTCAGGAAGATAAGCCTTCCCAACACCCAGCCTGACACTTGATCCACTGCACCACCTAGCTACCTAACCAGTATACTTTGGTATCCCAGTGCTAGGGACAAAGAAGAATTAATGTAATCGGACCAGTTTCTGCTGTCTTAACAATGATCCTGGTAGTCTGCCAACAGACCAAGGCATTGTTCTCTAATTGGGAATGGATGCTAGTCATCAATTATCATCAATTAAGCATTTACTCTGTGTTGGGCACTCTGCTAAACACTGGGGGCACAAAGACAAAGCACAATCCTTTCCTCCTCAAGGAGCTCATTCTAAGAGGGGATCCATGTAAATAACTGTATTTTTTTTTTGAAATTTTATTTAATTAATTTAGGATATTTTTCCATTGTAACAGATTCATGTTTTTTCCCTGTCCTCCCTCAACCCCCCCCCTCCTGTAGCCAACCCACAATTCCTCTGGGTTTTACATGTGTCATTGATCAAGACCCATTTCCATACCATTGATATTTGCACTAGGGTGATCGTTTAGAGTCTACATCCCCCAATTGTGTATATATTGTATGTGTGTGCTGTACAGGAGTGTGTGCAGGCTAAATCTGAGCCAATCTCAAAGCAGAAGCACTAAGCATTGAAGAGGATCTGGAAAGACCTCTTGCAGAAAGCAGAATTTGAGTTGAGGCAGAGACAAGGAGGGAAATCATTCCAGCTCTGAGCATTGTCAAATCGTGGACTTGTCCAGAGTCCATCAGTCAATATTTCACACTTGAACCAGGGTCTTCCTGGCTCTGAGTACAGCTCTCTAACTATGATATGGCACTAGATCTCCACATGTGGTTCCTTTAATCACTTTCCAAAGACTGTTATCTAAGAGAAACTAATTTTTGCTAAATTTTGCTTCTATAAATGTTGTAGCATTTAATGTTTAAGCAACAAGATAGTCAAGGACCTAGGCAGGAAAAACTCATTGCAGAGCAAATGCCTACAATTTCCTAATGTCTCTTGGGAAATCTTTTAATGGGCATTTTAGAGACGTGCAGTGGATGAGAGAAGTAAGTATTTATATTTTGTGAAAATTAGAAGAGTTGGGAGATTTGGGGATTCTACCCTCGAGAATAATTGTTCCACATGACTGCAAGGGCAGACTTGGGAGGATGCCAAGGAATCCACAAACATTCATCAAGCAAGAAGGAGCTATAACAGGGTATTGGCTCAGTTTTGCAACTTAATAGGTAATTCAAGCATGAAGAATGACCTTACAGTTTACATTTGGTACATTGGCTCCTAACAGATGGGCTTCATCTGTCCAACAACAATGGAGACAAATTCAGGACACCTTTTACAAACAGCCTCAAAGTTCTGCCTTCATGTTTCATGGAGGTGAAATAATTTATGCACATTCAACAATTCAGTAATATAAAAGGAAAAAAAAAGGTTTCAGCACCAACCACATGCAAGATACTATGCTAAATACGTAGATGGAACAAAACAGTCCCTACCCTCAAGAAGCTTAAATTTCACTAGAGAGTTATCACGTGTATAAGACTATATATACCAACCAAAAGTTGGTATCATGAGAGACAAGGGAGGAAGGCAATGTGCTGGGTCTAGAGTCAGAAAGATTCATCTTGCTGAGTCCAAATCTGGCCTTAAACACTTACTACCTGTGTGACTTTGGGCAAGTCACTTAACCCTATTTGGCTTAGTTCTTCATCTGTAAAATGAGCTAGAGGAAAAAATGGTAACCCACTCCAATGTCATTGCCAAGAAAATCCCAAATGAGATCATAAACAGTCCAATTACAACTGAAATGACTGAACTGTGAAGTAGGTATCAAACAGGTAGCAGAAGAGCCAGGAAAATAACAGTGTCAAGGAAGAAAGTATACAGGAGGTGGAATTAGTCAATAATCTCAAAGACTACAGAGAGGTAAAAAGGATAAGGACCAAGAAAGAAGGCTCTGGCTTTAGTTTTTAAGATACATTTCAACTGAGAGGTGGGGTTGGAAGAAGTCAAGAAATGACTGAGTGGTAAGAAGGTAAGATCTGAGATAAAGGATAGTCACCAATTGTGACCTATCTTATTTATTCAGATGAATGAAGGAATATTGTTCTTATTTTATTAAAGGAAAAAGGGGATAGCAACATGGAATTTCATTCTTTCCCATGTTTTATTTTTCTCCTTAAATTGTGTATTTTGAACTTAAACACCAAAAAATAACATTTCCATATAGAGCAGATCACAAAGAACATTATTTTAGGTGAAGCTGTGAATCTCATTTTTTTAAAAATCTTTATGACTAATTATATATGTTTCAAGTTCTTATACTTTCAAATCTGTTCTGCTGATCTGTTTCCTTCCAAAATTCTTTTTTATACATTAAAAAATACATTAATAGTAAGTAATAGTAATGCAAAAAATATCATCTTTTTTTACATTACTAGTACTGGCCCACCTCATCAATTAAATACCAAGAGAAAGAAAAAATGAACTATCACAAATAAACTTAAGGAAGCAAAACAAATCCACACAGTGGCTATGTTGAAATATTTATATTAGAACACCTTGTGTCCTTTATCTTTCTGTCAAGAGGTTGGTAGCATGCTTCATCACAACTCCTCTGGAAAAATTGTTGATTATCACATTCATCAGAGTTCTTAAGTCTTTCAAAACTTTTTTCTTCACATTGTTGCTGTCCTTTTATAGATTGTTCTGGTTCTTGCTCTCCTTTAGTTTAAAAAAATAACCAAGTTCCTTTAAAGATATCTATTTCACAGGGAGCCCTGGTTCATTTTTGAGTCCTGCTTTGACAAAAATAACCCTTACCAAAGGCTGGTTACAGAGCTGTCCTTACAAAAAATGTTCATGCAATATTAAATATCCAATTTGTACACCATCATAATAGCTAATCTCTTTGCAGAGGTGCATTTTCCTCATTTTACTGGTATAGCAAGCTTCATTTTTACATGTTCATAGAATCATAGAATTACATTAAAAATCACAGAGAGAATTAACATTCAACTATTCTAATATGGTGGCTTTGAGTCAGAGAAGTGAATTGGCTGGTCAAGGTCAGGTTATACCAGGTATTTAGTGACAGAGCTAGAATTCAAGCCCAAATCTTATAACTCCTAATACAGGGAATTTTTTTTTGCCCATTGTACCACACACTCCATTGCTCTAAAGGATAGTTTTCTTTTGATGCCATTCTCATGTCAAGCAAATAAACTGATCCTTTTGGAACATCCAGAGCCAGAATTTAATATCGACACCATTCTGAATTTGAAGTGCTCACAGATTGCCTCCAAAGTATACTTGTATTTAGAGCAAGCAAAATATCTTTGAAACTAACATATTGAACAATTTAATGTGCCTAATATTTATAGAGTGTTCCTATGTGCCAAACACTGTGCTAAGCACTTTACAGTTATGATGCTATTTGATCCTCACAGCAACACTGGAAGGTATGTGCTATTATTATCACCATTTTATAGTTAAGAAAACTGAAGCAAACAGTGCTCAATTGACTTTCTCAGGGTAACATAACTACCATTTTAGGTCATATTTGAACTCAGATCTTCCTGACTCCAAGACCCAGAGCTCGTTCCACTGCACCATTTTTATCTATTAATCATTTAACAATCAAAGCTGGGGCTAAAAATACAGTGTCTACTTATAGGTCTAATCCCACTATTTATTGATCAGCATGAGAGCTTAGAACTGCACCATTTTCTACCTGGACCACTTCATTACTTCTTGGGCATCCTGGTTCCCCCTTTCCATCTCCAACTTCTGTGGGTTACCATAATGATGCCAAATTTAGTGCAGATACTCCAATGGCTTAGCCCACTGAAATTCAACATTTTTAAACTCAAATTACCCACCAGTCTCAGCTTCCCAAGGCTCAGGATTTATAAGCATGTGCCATAATACCCATCTCTATTATATACTTTAAAAACTATACTTAATAGTCATTTTTTCTCTTATTATATTAGAGGTACTGCCAGGCAGGACAATAGATGGAGATTCAGTTCTGAAGTTAGGAGAGCCTGAGTTCAAATCTGTTCTCAGACACCTCCTAGCTGTGTGACCCTGGGGAATTTACTTAAGCCCAATTGCCTAGCCCTTACCGCTCTTCTGCCTTGGAACTGACATTTAGTATTGGTTCTAAGACAGCAGGTAAGAGTTGTTTATTTGTTTTTTTAATTATATTAGAGACTCTCAAGTCTCAAAGTGCCAAGTCCTTGTAACCTTGCTTTAGTCTCAATGATTTCCTTTCTTCTTAATGCATTACCCATTAATAACACTTGCTATCTAATCTAGCAACATCTTGGCAGACCCAGACCTGGCAACCATTCTACTTGGCACTATTCTTTGGTTCCTTGATGTGAGCCAATAGAACTTTTCTTTTATGTTGGTCTCTTTTTTTTTCTTTTTTTAAATAGAACTGCCAACGGAACACCACTGGAGAGCATTGTGAAAAGTGTCCAGATGGCTATATCGCAGACGTTATCAGAGGAGTTCCTAGATTCTGCCAGCCATGCCCTTGCCCCTTGCCCCATATGGCCAAGTAAGTTTAATACAAATGTCACTTTGGGTATTTGTGTTTTTCCTCTCTCTCATTCCTTTCACCCCTTTGATGAAACTCTCCATTGTTTTGGAGAGGTGCTTTTTTTCCACAGCAAAAAGGTGGCTTGTTCCCACTTGCAAAGGAAGAAAATCAGAATGTTTTCCCCTTCCATTCTTGTTCTTTTAATTAAAAATCAAAATTTCATTCAACCTGACTGCTTCTAGTCATTCCATCAGTTTCCCCGATGCTTCCAACATGTTCAGCTCTTATCTGCCTTTCAGAAAGGACCCGTTCATTCAGTTATCATATCTACTGATACTAATCTGTGGGGAAATAGATGTGACAAGAGTGAAAATTTTCATTTCCACTATTTATTTTCATCCATACTTTCAAGCCTCACTTTCGAACCTCCTGTTGTTCAGTATGTTTTTTTCTCACTGATCAATTATCCAAGTTGTACACTTGAACACAGTCCTCGGTCATGTCAGGCAAATCACGTGTCCACTTTCCAGAAAGGGGACATGACATGGAGATTTGAGCACTGGGTTTGCATTCAGGAAGTCTTAGGTTCAAATCCCACCCCAGGCACTTAATAGCTCTGTGAACAGAAATAATAAGATCGATTCCACATCATTGTTTTGAATATTAAGTGAGATAATGTATGTAAATTGCTTTGCAAAACTAAAATAGCTATCTAAATGCAAGATAGTATTTTTATTATTACCTGAATAGATCTCTCCTGCTATATTACAATAGTTTGGGTTAAATGTGTTCTATCTAGCATTCTAATTATTCCAGGTTTCACTTACTATTTCATTATATAAGACTCTCATTGCAACATCTACATTTTTTTAAAAAATGATTTTCCTGACCTTGAGCTTAGACAGATTCTTTAGGTATGACTAGGGAAGGGGGAGATGAATTAGAATGATAGCCTTTGGGGGTACCTTCTAATTATATTATTCTATGATTGCATTTTTCCCTTATGTGAGTGACAAAAATTTCCTGTCTGAATTATCCAACACTAATTTGTTGGGAGATGAGGTACTCACAATCTCATTCCCCATGCATCAATACTCTTCTCCCACATCATTATTTTTAAATTGCTATTGCAAAAAGTTATTCTCAATTTCAAGCCAGGATTCCCAGTGCCTTAGGCTCTGAGTAAGCTAGGCTCCTCTGAAAGCTTTGTTAACACTTTCAAGTCACCAAAATGGTGAGTGGCTAGAAAGAATGGCATACTATTTACTCCACAAATTTCCACTGGTGCCACACATCTATTCTTATTTTTTTCTTTTTCTGAGTGGTTTGTGGCCAGGAAAAAGCCAAGATTCCAGGAGAATTTGGCTAGGTAGATATCAGTTTCTGGACAAAAGTATTTGAAGAGGCCCATGGCAAATCAAATGATGTAAGTGGAGAGAAGGGGGCAGATCTAAGAAGTGCTGCAGAGATCGAATCCCCAAGACTTGGCAACTGATTGGACAGATGGAGTGAGGGAAAATGAGGAGCTACAGATGATCAGAAGTTACAAACCTAAATGAATGGAAAAATGGTCTGGACCTAAACAAAGAGGGCAGTTTGGTAGAAGGATGAATTTGGAGGAAAGAATGATTTATTGGAGGAGGAAAGAACAGCCAGAGGAAAGGTAGATTATTCATGTGGGGGTCAGATAGGTAGTACAGTTTCTCTTCAGGTTTAAAACAGAAAGGTAGTGAGAGGGTCATAGTTCTGAGTCCTCCATGCCCCTTTGTAGGTCTTATTTTATTGTGTTCATTTTCATTATACTCCCTATCCCTAGAACTATGCCTTGGAACAGCCCAGGCACCCACCCATTCAACTTCTTCCCTCCCTGTACCTCCTCCAGCCCTGGAAAGCAATGTCTTAAGACCCAGAAGCCCTGGGCTCTGTGAGATAGCTATAGAGTCCAATAGGAAGGCTGAAGTCTGTGATGAGAAAGGAGCCTGGCTGTTGTGTAACTCTGGCTGATCTTATAAATATGATGTTGATTAAATGGGCAAAGCCCTAAAAAAAAAATGCTGGTTCTGATTTCGAATATGTTCTCAGACAATTTCTAGTTGTGTGACACTGGTCTAGT